>NW_026460056.1:0-35074 GCF_021730395.1 Mercenaria mercenaria | reverse complement strand
GATCTTAACTTCAGAAGTTGAACCTCAGTGCTTAGGATGGTAACTGTAGAGGTCAATATACATATTTTGACACTCAGTGCTTGGGATGGTTACTTCATGGTCAATATATATATTCTGACCCTCAGTCCTTTGGATCATAACTTCAGAAGTTAATATACATATTTTGACACTCAGTGCTTGGGATGGTTACTTCATGGTCAATATATATATTTTGACCCTCAGTCCTTTGGATCATAACTTCAGAAGTAAATATACATATTTTGACACTCAGTGCTTGGGATGGTTACTTCATGGTCAATATATATATTTTGACCCTCAGTCCTTTGGATCATAGCTTCAGAAGTTAATATACATATTTTGACCCTCAATGCTTGGGATGGTAAGTTCAGAGGTCAATATACATATTTTGACCCTCAACGCTTGGGTTGGTAACTTTTGAAGACAATATACATTTTTTGACCCTCAGTACTTGGCATGGTAACTTCAGAAGACAATATACATATTTTGACAGTCAGTGCTTGGGATTGTAACTTCTTGGTCAATATATATATTATGACCCTCAGTCCTTTGGATCGTAACTTCTGAAGTTAATATACATATTTTGACCCTCAGTGCTTGGGATGGTAACCTCAGAAGAGAATATACATTTTATTGACCCTCAGTGCTTGGGATGGTAACTTCAGTGTTCAATATACATATTTTGACCCTCAATGCTTGGGATAGTAACTTTTGAAGACAATGTACATACTTTGACCTTCAATGCTTGTGTTGGTAAATTTTTATGACAATGTACATATCTTGACCTTCAATGCTTGGGTTGGTAACTTTAGAGAACAATATACATTTTTTGACCCTCAGTGCTTGGGATTGTAACTTCATGGTCAATATACATATTTTGACCATCAGTCATTGGGATGGTAACTTCAGAAGACAATAAACATATTTTGACCCTCGATGCTTGGGATGGTAACTTCAGAAGACAATAAACATATTTTAACCCTCAGTCCTTGGGATGGTAACTTCAGAGGTCAAAATTCATATTTTATTGACCCTCAATGCTTTGGATGGTAACTTCAGAAGACAATATACATATTTTGACCCACAGTCCTTTGGATCGTAACTTCAGAATTCAATATACATATTTTGAACCTCAGTGCATGGGACGGTAACTTCAGAGGTCAGTATACATATTTTTAAACTCAGTCCTTTGGATCGTAACTTCAGAAGTTAATATGCATATTTTCACCTTCAAATTGAGCTTGGGTTGGTAACTCAGTGCTTGGAATGGTAACTTCAGAAGTCAATATACATATTTTGACCCTCAATGCTTGGGTTGGTAACTGTTGAAGACAATGTAAATATTTTGACCCTTGATGCTTGCGTTGGTAAATTTTGATGATAATAAACATATTTTGACCCTCAATGCTTGGGTTGGTAACTTTTGAAGACAATATACATTTACTGACCCTCAATGCTTGGGTTGGTAACTTCTCAAGACAATGTACATATTTTGACCCTAAATGCTTGGGTTGGTAACTTCATGGTCAATATATATAATGACCCTCAGTGCTTGGGATGTTAACCTTAATAGACAGTAAACGTACTTTGACCATCAGTCATTCGGATAATAACTTCATGGTCAATATATATATTTTGACCCTCAGTGCTTGGGATGGTAACTTCAGAAGACAATATAAATATTTTGACACTCAGTGCTCGGGATGGTAACTTCAGAGGTCAATACATATATTTTGACCATCAGTGCCAGGGATGGTAACTTTTGAAGACAATATACATATATTGACCCTTAATGCTTCGGATGGTAGCTTCAGAGGTAAATATATATATTTTGACCCTCATTTCTTGGGGTGGGAACTTCAGAAGTCAATATGCATATTTTGACACTCAATGTTTGGGATGTTAACTTCAGAGGTCAGTACACATATTTTGAACCTCAGTCCTTGGGATGGTAACTTCAGAAGACAATATACATATTTTGACCCTCAGTGCTTGCGATGGTAGCTTTAGAGGACAATATACATATTTTGACCCTCAGTGCTTCGGATGGAAACTTCAGAAGACAACACAGATATTTTGACCCTCAATGCTTTGGATTGTAGCTTCAGAGGTATATATATATATATATATATATATATATATATATATATATATATATATATATATATATATATATATATAGACCTTCAATCCTTGGGATGGTTACTTCAGAAGACAATAAACATATTCTGGTACACGTAACTTCAGAGGTGAATACATATTTTTTGACTCTTGGTGGTAACTCCAGAAGACAATATACATATTTTTACCCTCAGTGCTTAAAATGGAAACTTCAGAAGACAATATAGATATCAGACCTTTGGATACCTCAGTCCTTTGGATAGTAACTTCAGAGGACAATATACATATTTTACCCTCAGTGCTTAGGATGGAAAAATCAGAAGACAATATAGATATTTTGACCCTCAATGTTTTGTATAATTATATTTTCACCCTCAATCCTTGGGATGGTAACTTCAGAAGACACTAATCTTATTCCGGTAACTTCGAAGGTCAATACACATATTTTGACCTTCAGTGCTTGGGATGGTAACTCCAGAAGACAATACACATATTTTGAAGCTCAGTCCTTTGGATAGTAACTTCAGAGGACGATATACATATTTTGACTCTCAGTCCTTGGGATGGTAACCTTCATAACACAAAATTTGACCCTCAGTCATTGGGATGGTAACTTCCAATTACAAGATACTTGTTTGACCCTTAGTCAAGTTAGAACACAACCATGATGATAAGTTCACTTTTTCAAGAACGCATCCTGACAATGAATCATGCATTTTCTATAGCACTTGTCGACTCAAAACTCAGGGCACCGTATCTCCTTCGAACACACAAAGATTCAACATTTTTGAATCGAACCATTAAATATTGAATTAAGTAATACTGAAATATAACACTCAGTTCTGTTATCAAAATTCTTTACAGTCTCTGCATAAACATACACTTCTCACATAATTAAACAGTCCTCTCCGTGCTTTTATTTTCCGATACCGTTTCGGTAGTTCGTACTCGTTCAAGTATTTCCATCGTTTCGGTAAATTTAGTTATCATCTTCCCATCAAGTAAGAATATCTACAAATATGATTATACCGCCCACCAGACGAGTAGGCGGAGCCACCTCACTCATTGTGATACGAATTTCCTCTCAGTCCTTGGTAAATAGACACGACCCGTAAATCAACTCTTTGTGATTACAAATGGAGGAGAGAAGCAAAAGGGCGACAACCCTTGCAATATAAAGCTAAACAACTGTATGTCGTACTAATACCGTACAACTGTGTATACAGTGGCGCAGCATGCATAAAATATCACATTAATCAGTGCATTAATGCTTTATCAATGAAAACAATACACATGTTTGCAATAACTTAACAAATACACTATTACTTTATTCAGACTTGGGTTTTAAATGTGTTTACAGTTGTATTTTTAATCCAGTTTGTGCCCACACACTGTGTATTAGAATGTGTAGTATTTGAAGGTAAAGTGGATACATAAACAATAATGTAACATTAAAACTACCTGCAGATGTAGTTTTATAAAATTCAATCTGTATGGCGGCAGAATACCACACGGTTATCATTAGTGTGTGTTTATAAACAATGGATTCAATGACTGTGAAATGGAGTTTTATAAAATTCAATCTGTATGGCGGCAGAATACCACACGGTTATCATTAGTGTGTGTTTATAAACAATGGATTCAATGACTGTGAATTGTATATCTCCTTCATATATCTGTAGGCCCCCTTGTTTTTTTTGTTGTTTTTTTGTAGTTGTTTTCCTTTTCGTTTTTTTTTTCTTCTTTTGTTTTTCTTTTTTTTTTTGTTTATCACAAATCATTCCCTAAGACAATTATTAGTTTCTACATTCGTGTTTTCTTCCCATAATGCAACTATGCTTAAATATATTCATATCGATCAGACCGTTTATATTTTAATGACATTTTTATCTCAACCACCAATTAGAGCCCGCTCAATAATTATACACGTGTTCAGTCTGAACACGGTATATGAAAATATACACATATCATTGTAAAAGATATGGCCCGAGAGCTCACGAACTTTTATTGCAACAATTGAGGCCAAAAGAAGTTTATACATTTTTGGAAACAATATTTCATATCCTCCATGAAAACCCATTTCTTAAGTGTCAAAGCCGTGCCTATCTATGTTTCGTTCGCTTATATTTGTGATAGGGGAGGTAAAACTCACTTGTAAAATATTAGGGGGTAGGGCAAAGTTTACGTCTGCCAGTTTTTTTTTCACTGTTTAATTACAGTAACAATTGGATTGTCAGTAAATATGTCAAAACATTACAGCAATAAGGAATTCATCAAAATGGAATGAAGGGCAAACTTGATATTCAAGGTCAAATGTCTAATTCATTTGAAAATCACAAAATTTGGCATATTTGAAATTTATTTTTATTCTTAGAAAATAGTTTGTTATCTTAAGACACTCATCTTTATCTATATAATGTCTATATATTAGCAAAAATAAAAAATACAAATATTATTGCAAAAAGTCAAGGTTAGCCCTGATAATTTAAGGTAAAAGTTCATTTCCGTGCGAAAATGTCAAAACTGTTACCTTTACTTTTTTGTAACCTGTTCAATATGTCTTCACATTATTAGTCGCTGAAGTTAATTCATTTTAATGTTTGTATGTCTAGCAAAGTCAGCAGTGAAATTGTAACCCCAAAACCGCAAAGGGTAAAGCTAATATCAGAGGTCAAAGGTCAAATTTGTGTGAAAAGAAATGCATAAATAGCTTTCAGGTAAATAGTTAACAACACGGAACTTTTTGAAACTTCCAAACGTGGAAGATGTTTAGTGAGCTGCACTATCGGACGGTGAACCATCAACTTCGACCATATGAATGTACCAGGGACAGAAAATACCACAATTTGAAAGCTTTATAAAATTATAACGCAATTAATATTTGACTTTAATTAAGCGTTGCTTTATGCAATCATGTAAGTAGGGTTACATTTAGGCAGCAGTCCATATATTGTTGTCAATACTAAGTTATTTTAGATATGTATACTTACTTTTTAAATCGCCACTACTTTGCCCTTAGCGTGTATTCACATTTTTTAATTGTCAATGACAAAAGTGCAGACAGCCTTACGGAATCGATGTGTAATCCTTAAACGAAAACCCATACTGAAATAGTCACTTTTTTTTCTTCTTCCTAAATCAATGACATAACATATTACAAACCAGAGTTTTAATTATAACAAGAGCTTATAGAACACGAAATACCCCATTTATGCATTCAGTAACTGCACAGTGAATAGAAACTATTTCCACACTGTGCCCTGGACGATTGACATACTGAAATTTGGGTCATTTGCCAGTCATTAGTGACCTTCGTATCAAATGTGATCTTAGACCAATGCGTTCTCTGGTTATTTGGCAAAAACATTCTGCTGTTCTGTGTTAAAAGGAATCTATAGGGATCATCTGCTGGTCATGATCGACCTCCCTATAAATTTTTGTGACCTTAGGTCCAGGCGTTCTCAAGTCATCGTACGGAAACTGTTTAACTGTTCCGCTTCACTGTGACCTTGACCTTTGACCTACTGATCTAAAAATCAAATGGGGTCATTTTCTGCTCATGGCTAACCTTCTCATCAACTTTCATGATCCTAAGCCTAAGCGTTCCCGAGTTATAATCCGGAAACCGGTTGGTCTACGGACCGACCGATTGACAGACCAGCCGACCAACATCAGCAAAACAATAAACCCCTCCTTCTTCGGTGGTGGGGCCACTGGGGAGGGGTGTTAAAAATAAAACAGTATAGAGACAATGATAAACCACTTACCTGAATTGTTTATACGACTCTTAACCAGCTAGGGTACATTTCTTCGTCAATCCTATCAACTTCGAAAGTTAATAAAATGTAAATTTCTCCGAATAGCAATACTAAGACCGTCGTTACACACACTTCTATCTATATAATACTTTTCAAAGACACAAAAAATTGTGTCCACATGATATATCCAAAGATCGCGTTGTATTGATGGAGAAATATGCATCCAAACCTTGGTATGCGAAAACACAATCCGTGCCGTATTCTGAATGCTGTTTAATGTTTTATAGACACTGATAAACTTTGCTGAAATATGAGACAAACCGACCTGTTAATATTAAGATATATCAATTAGACCAATTTACTGTTGATAAGTAATCAACATTTCTTTTTCTTAACAAAACTATACTTTAGTATACAAATGGATTGAACATCTTTTCAAGAAATTAAAAGGAAAAGTTTCTTAAATAAGCTGTAAACAATAACTAAAGCAAAAAGTTTAACTAAAATGTCTTTTGCCCGTCCCCCATGTGGGGGCTTCTTTGGCCGAGTTGGTAAGGTTCCTTATCACTTGCCCCGAACCGCAGTTGGTTCAAAACCTCGCTCGAGTGCAAAATTCCTTCATGGAAGGTAGCCACCCAGCTTGCTTAGGAAAGGTTCGTTGTTCAATCCAGGTTCCTGCTAGTGATTGATATGATTCCAGGAAGGTCACCTTGGGAATCCACCCACCAACAAAACCGAATAAAATCAATACTCAGATAACATGCTGGCAACACAACCCGATTTTCAAAAGCATTAATTTATCAATATGTATAATTCGATTATTGGCTATTATCTTAAAATTGTTGTTATTTTTTTTTTATTTCATCAGTCAAATAAATGATATCTTTTGTTCTATTTCATAATATTCATAAATGATTTTGGATAATACAAAATTAATCTAAGATATCATTAACTAGAATTTAGGAAATAAAAATAAATCTATTTTGTGATATCACGAAATCGATTATAGGATATCATTTAGTAAATTATGTTCATCCTATTTATTGATATTTAGAGTGTAAAAATGGAGTGGAGTCATGGAGTGGAGTGTTGGAGTAGAGTCTGAAGTAAATTTTGGTGTGTAGTCTCTGGAGTGGAGTCAATTTTGGAGTCAATGTTTTTCCAAACATTTTGTTAAAAAAATGGGGGATGGGTGCAGTTGGGGTACCGTTGTGGAGCTAGGGACCTAGGTGTTGTGCTCGTCTCATGATTTGTGTCATGTTATTTTAGAACCCTTTATGCACGAAGAAGTTATGGCCCAGAAGCAAACAAAAAAAAAAAACAGACATTTTTTCACCCTTGACCATTAAGTGTGACCTTAACCTTGGAGGTAGGGACCTGGGTCTTGTGGTCTAATTATGGCGGACAGCTATGCCAAGTTTTTACGTAATCCCTTCATGCATGCCACTTGTATTTAGAGACCATTTGTCTTATGACCAATTTTATCGATCAAAGTATGAAAAAAGAGACCGTTTCATGAAGAGACTACTGTTAGTGACTCCAGTCCTGAGAGTCCACTACAGTGACTCCACTCTAAAATTGACTCCACTCCAAACTTGACTCCACTCCAAAATTGACTCCAAAATAAACTCCACTACAGACACTATTCTAATGACTCCATTCCAATAGTGACTTCAGACTCCGCTCCACCACTCCACACAACGACTCCACTCATACTTTACGCGGTAGAGTCAATTACTCATATACTGTAAGTTCGTATGAGGTCTAATTAGTGCAGTGTCCGTATCAAACAAATTATACTAGGTGAATGTCTGTTTCTTTTAAACTTTAAAACAGAGGAATGGGAAAACTAGTATGCTACTACATCGAATGAAGAATTTTCGGTTATGTTTGACAGATGTTAGTACCTAATTATTACTTTGGCGTAACTTTTAACGTGGCAGTGTTAATTAAGAAATAATATTTAGCATTTTGTGACTTGTCGTTGCCTAAAATCATTGTCTGGAGTTAAGATGTGAAGGAATTATATTACGAGGGCGCAATCCGTGTGATAGAAATGTTATAGACATAACTCACAAAGCTTATTGTGTTCCTTTCTTGATCTCCGGAAGAATTCCGGGAGGTGGTGCTAGAACAAATTTGTATCCATTGGCCTCCAACAATTTAAATGGGTCTGAAGTTCCGCAGTTATTCAGGTTGTGATACAAAACAAGGTCTTTCCGCAGCAAAACAATGGGTACTTGGAAGTTGAACATCTCCGCTTAGATTCCAATACACCCGTATTCGTGGTTGTGGGTATTAATTATACACCCCTTGGCTATATGGCAGTTTCTGTGGTATGCACGCTCCATAACCTAAGATCCCCTTTCTTTCAAGTTTGGACTGCGCTGTGTATCATTGTAGATTTCGCAGGCTGAGTAATTAAGGTTGCTGACTTCAAATGACTTACCCTCGTCGATTTCGGTTCAAGCTTCACTTGTGGCGTAGTATTCTTCATATGAGAAAGCCATCTAGCTCGGTGTTTCAACTAAGTGTCGATATGACAGTAAACCCAACTTAAACAAAAATGTACACCCCCGTAGACCTATAGAAAGATCTGCGGATATATTGGTGCTTGTGATAGATATTTCAACAAAATCACGTATAAAAATCATGTCTGAAGTAATTTATCGCATCAACATTTCAACTAACGCATTAATCAGGATCATGTACATACAATTCTAACATGACTCGATTCGATTGCCGAATAAGAAAAGAAGATATTCAAGCTCTGTGTTTTATGCGACTTTTAAGAGAGCATTATGACGTCAAATATGACGTCAAATTGCCGTATGATGACAGATTCTTTATTACTCGGATAAATGAGGCCCAACATAATTCTTATCAAAACATTTTGATGGACATGTAAGAATAAAAACATTCAAGGCCTTTCTGTGGTTTGTCGAGGCCTTGATTATTTGATTTGTTAAATATAAACGTAAAACTGACAACGTAACGTCAAATGAATTAAAAACGTAAAGCGCAATATCAGAATGCACATATATATATTTACATTAGGTATTATTAAATTTTGTTGTTTTTACAGTAGTTTAATATCATATATTTTGCTTGTAATATGTGCAAATGTGGAGTTCTGTGGGTTTAGGCGTATACGGCAACATGCATTTACACCACCGTCCACGAACAAGCTCAATCGAACAGATCTTTCAACATTTTCATTTCATGGCGGAGTTTCCACGTTTTTTATTTCATAAGTGAATGTAATTGTAACTGTAACATAAACACTCCACAATCTGTAGTATCGTCAATATTATCAAGACACAAATTAAAGCTGGGCTACCTAATTTGTTTCAGTGGTTCATCATTCCTGTCTCTTCTACAAACGTGTAAATTTACAAGTTTAAACGACCTTATCATTTACACCGTGTCCAACGTATACGTCGCATTTACGGTGGGTACGCTGCATACATGGTATATTGTACGTTCCATTACCGGCATTTCCTGTTGATTTTGTCGACATACTGTATAGTGAGGTAAGAAAAACTACTTATTTTCATTAAAGTTCAACGTGTTCAAAGAAGCGATATATTCAGTACGAGCTGCAGATCATTCAAGCTCCCCATGGTAATGTGATTTTGGTCAGTAATTCTCTAGTTTCTTCAAACATTCGAGTAAACTGACGTGTGAAGTCGGTTTTGAACTCGAATGTTCACTTTCAGGTTCATTTTCTATCTCTTAAAATCATTCTGTTGACTTTTCATCGGTTTAACGCGAGAATAGTATCACAAGCTACAATTTGAAATATATATCATGGCGTAAATTTATGTTTAAAGGGAGCTTTATGCCAAAATTAGCGATGTACGCCCTATAAAACGGGGCGTCTACGGAAGTACGCCACATAAAAAGGCCGTTATATATATCTAAAATGCAACAGTTACTGTCATTATTGTAAGGAATTTCCGGGGAGGATACCTAAACCCGACCACTGCGTACTGTGATAAATTCGTAGCAAATAGTCTCTTTAAAATATTAACTTTAATGTCGAATGTTATCAAATAAACTTGACTAAATATACGAAATAACTGTGTTTGTAGGGCTACATTCACAATAAGATATCATGTATAATAATTTTCAGTCAGACAGTTGTCCATAAGCATTTACCTGGAACTTATTAATCTTCGCCAATATTTTCGGGCGTTTACGTTAGTTTAAGAAAGAATCGTATCCTGAAAATAATTACATATGTAGAAAACACATTACACGATGGCGTAGTGGTGTTTCAGTAATACGCAATGTTATTGGCATTGGTTTTATTCTTATATTATTTCACGTGCATGTAACATATTTTACGAAGTTTAATTGTTTTCATTTGTAGCATCAGAAAACAAACAGTGGCTTTGCGACAAGCATGGATACAGACAGCCTGCGCATGCGCGCATTCTGGTCAGGACCCATGCTATTCGCTTATGGGTTCTCTAATTGCAATAGGCTTTGAAAGCGAACAGCATGGATCCTGACCAGACTGCGCGGATATGCAAGCTTGTCTGGATTCATGCTGAAAGTCAGTATGTTGGTTTTCTCATAGCGTGGCTCATTTTTACTTTCTGGAATCACATACGACAGAAAATATGTCTTTCTTTCTTCTTACTTCTTAGATACTTTAAAAGAAAAATCGACAATTTCTTCCACGGTTATCTTGGAAACAAGTGTTTTTCATTCAGGAAGTGAACAAGAAATGACGATTATTAGTTTGATCAGATATAAGTAGTGGAGAACGCTGTTGAATGTGCCAGGGGTTGGTTGTGCCACACGTGACTTATGGTATTTATTGAAAAGCTTAGACGCCATTTGCAAATATTTTAAAAACGCCATTTTTTTCAAATACTCTTCTTGGAAAGCACAATCATTGTAAGAACAACGAAACTATGTTTGAAATACCGAGTTTGACCGCTATATAAGTAATTTTTGACGTATTACACATTTGTGTTCTGACAGTTCGTTATCATGTAGGTATATCGACATAAGATATATTATGAAATTCAGCATTTTCCTAAGGTTAAATGCCATGTACTTTCATACTGCTATACCATACTGAAAGGAAAGGGTGTACCCAGCACAGTGTACCCCGCATACTGTCACAACCTACCCCAGACGCGTAGCATGTTGTGAAGTTACAGGCCATGTTCACACTAGCAGTATTCGTTTTGTCCGCACTCTACCTGAAAATACGACATTGTGTTACTTGTGAAATACATTTTCAGTTTTTAATTCGTTTTAGGTTCCGACACTGAAGATTAATTTACGAAAACATATGGGATGTTTATGATTCCCAAGTAAAAACTTTAACGGGCAATTGTATACCGGACTGTTTATACAAAACAAGTATGTTTATTTTATTTTTCTAATAATTAATATTACTGTTATTACATTATGTAATTCCAAAACCGTTTATAATTGTTAAAAAGTGTAAATAAAATGAAAGCATAGATGCGAGTGAAGACATACGTAATCAGTTGCTATAAATATAACGGTCTTTTTATGTGGCATACTACTGTAGACGCGCCGTTTTATGGGGCGTACATCGCTAACTTTGGCATAAAGCTCTCCTAAAACATGAATTTACGCCATGATATACATTTTTATTTGTAACTTGTTATACTATTCTCACTTTAAACAGATGAAAAATCAACAGAATGATTTTAAGAGATAGAAAATGAACCTGAGAGTGAACGTGCGCGTTCAAAACCGACTTCACACGTCAGTTTACCCGAATGTTTGAAGAAACTAGAGAATTACTGACCAAAATCACATTACCATGGGGAGCTTGAATGATCTGCAGCTCGTACTGAATATATCGCTTCTTTAAAACGTTGAACTTCGATGAAAATGAGCAGTTTTTCTTACCGCACCACATAGGATGTTGACAAAATCAACAGGAAATGCCGGTAATGGAACGTACAATATACCATGTATGTAGCGTACTCGCCGTAAATGCAACGTATACGTTGGACACTGTGATTTACAAAAAAATGAATGAATAACATATCCCTGCCCAACGTCGTCTTTTCGCCTTCCGGATTGACAAGTTTAAATTGATGACTTGATTCGACATAAAATGAGGTAATAATTATGATATATTTGTCAGTCCGCTATAAAGTGTTACTTGGATGGTGCAATAACTAATAAAGTGTAAGACTCAATGATGGTTTTCTCGTAAATCCTACATAAAACGGACAGAGGGAGTGGAATTTGTCTTGCAGCTTTCTTGGTCATGCCCTTAAAGTTAGGCTCTTGGTGCTCTGACTTCAGACAAGTTGTCGAGTACATTGGTGTAATTATACCTTAGATTTGCCTTAATTTTATGTTTTACTTAAAATAATCTGTTTTTTTCGCTAATGTTATAACCTTTCTCAGCGGGGATTTTATTTACAATGTGTTGTCTAACTTGTTAAAACTGGGTAAGTTGGATGTTTGCATACCCTAAACGCGTTTAAAACCCACAATTTCCTTTTTTATAGGCTACTTACCATTCCAAGGGGGTGCCCCTATTTTCAACTATACCCCCTATCGCCCAAATCCTTTCCTCTTGCGATTGCGTTCCTTTGTTTTTGCATCTCTCCCCCTTCCCCCCCCCCCCCCCCCCCCCCCCCACACACACACCATTTACTATTAATATGTGTTCGTGCCCACCTTAATTTTGGCTGTCGAAATTTTAAGGCAGTAGCCGATTGTCGTTTTTTCTTAGTTACATGTGCGCGCGTTGGGCGGTGCCCTGTGTTGTTATATCTTACTTGTCTGTTTATCTATGTTATTCAGTTGTGTGTGGGAGGATGTTGGTTTATCTTTGGTACATGAATGTCTGCGCTACTGTGGTTTACGTTGTAGTTTAACTGTGATTAAGGAGCTTAGCATTCCTTTGTATATTCATCATTGTTCTTCTTTCCGATTCAACCCCTCCCCACCCCTTTCTACCCCTTACCCCTTCCTCCCCCTCTATATATATTTTGCATACAATTTAAATGTACTTGTTGGATTTTTGGAGAAACACGTCTGTAATATTTTACCATTACAGCTTCTTTTCGTTTTGGGCCTACATTGCAAATGTGTGGCTATGAGGCTGTGTTTGTGGTGCTCTGTGATTTCGAGAAATCTACCCTTACCTATTATCTTTTGAGGAAATTGCCAGCTCTCAACCGCCCACCTCGTTAACCTTCAGTCCAATAGTTAGGCCATGACATATACATGCAGCGGAGTATGCGTACGTCCGTCAGTGCGTCCGTCTGTTAGTCTAACTTTTGTCCAAAATTACAACTTTGCCGTACCTGGAATATGATGTGTTACGCATCGAATGGAGTTGCTTGTGTGTATTTTCATTATTTTCTAAGATGTTAAATTGTACTTAATTATTTTAGCTCGATTGTAAAGAAAGTCCCATGTTTATTTCAACCATTATTGAGTCCCCTTCCTAGTAAAACCTGTATTGTTGTCATATCCTTTCCATGCTACAAAAACGTATTAGTGTATGATGGCCCTTTCACGTCTCTGTAGAATCAACATCTATTACAAGAAATTCATTTTGACAGTACTTCTGAAATTTCTAAGTCTGTAGCTGTTCTATACGGAAACATCTAACATCCGAGGCATATAGTAACACTTTAAGACAACATCAAATAGGAACTTTTGAACGATTTGACGAAGTTCCAAAAATTTCCATTTACCCTTGCTCCATTACGGGCCCCTGTTAGGTTCGTATTTATTCAAAGTTATTCGTAGATGAAAATCTTATATGTATTGCTAAAGCCCATGCATTTTAAAATCGTTGCAAAGCGCTGAAAATTGACTCCCCCTAGGCAAAAAAGAAATAACTGAAGTCCGCGCACATACATTTAGACGAGGTGGCCTCCCACTCAGGATGAAAGAACTATCCAAGACCTATCGAAACACTGCACGAAATGTACATGTGGACCGTCACTTTTGGGCACTTTTTTCTCTTTGTACTCGGTTACACATAGTCTTGCAGTGTTTGTTTTTCATTTTTCATGAAAATACTCTACTGATAAAACCTGCATTTCTCGCACAAATTGCGCCATTCCATATACTTTTAGCCAGTATTCATGTATTAGGGTTTAAATCTATAAAATAAGATATTTTTGAAACACATCCAACATATTTTACACCAATGGGAGATAATTTTACATTGTAAATATACTCCGCGGAATACCATATATATTTTCAACCAATCAGAAGCCTCGTTAGTTACTTCCAGATGACCTTTAGCCGATGCCTTAATATATATTTTTCGCGGCCGTAACGTAATAAACTGCATAAGTGTCTGTTGGCCCTTCCGTAGAATCAATATTTCGTCACCTTGTTGCACTAACGGATTTACACCAATTTTCAAACTTTTCAGGAGAAGCAAAGTACTGATTTTTTTATCAAAATCCTACAGTCATTGAATTAATATTTCTGTGAACATTGAAAAAGTGTTTATTTATGATTTGTTGACATTTTCAAAGACTCTGTGACAAAAGAATTATTAACAAGGCAGTCTGAAAGACAGCTAAATCCCCTGCCACTGCTATGGATAGTGAAAGGGTAAACCTTTGATTTTAGCTGTGACCTTGACCTTGAACTGACATGGCTGACTCATGAATTCTGCACAACGTCTTGATGAGGTGATCATTTGACCCAAGTTTCATGAAAATCCTTCAAGGGGTTTAGGAGATACAGAGCTGAAACCTTTGACCTTCAGTTGTGACCTTGACCTTGAGTTGACATGGCTGACTCATGAGTTCTTGATGAGGTGATCATTTGACCCAAGTTTGATGAAAATCCTTCAAGGGGTTTAGGAGATACAGAGTGGACACCAAATGGAAGGCTCAAACCTTCGACCCTTAGTTGTGACCTTGACCTTGAGCTGGCATGGTTGACTCATAATTTCTGCACATCGTTCTGATAAGGTAATCATTTGACCCAAGTTTTATAAAATTCCTTCAAGGGGTTAAGGAGATATAGAGCGGACACGAAAGGGAAGGCTCAAACCTTTGACCTTCAGCTGTGACCTTGACCTTGAGCCGACATGGCTGACTCTTAAGTGCTGCACATTGCCTTGATGAGGTGATCATTTGACCCAACTTTGATGAAAATCCTTCAAGGGGTTTAGGAGATATAGAGCGGACACAAAATGGCAGGCTCAATCGTTTGACCCTAAGTTGTGACCTTGACCTTGAGCCGGAATGACTGACTCTGGGTTCTGCACATCGTCTTGATGAGATGATCATTTGACCCAAGTTTTATAAAATTCCTTCAAGGGGTTTAAGAGATATAGAGCGGATACAAAATGGAAGGCTCAAACATTTGACCCTGAGTTTTGACCTTGACCTTAAGCTGAAATGGCTGATTCATGGGTTCTGCACATCGTCTTGATGAGGTGATCTTTTGACCCAAGTTTTATAAATTTCCTTCAAGGGGTTTAGCAGATATAGAGCGGACACAAAATGGAAGGCTCAAATATTTGACCTTGAGTTGTGACCTTAACCTTGAATCGACAAGGCTGACTCATGGGTTCTGCACATCGTCTTGATGAGGTGATCATTTGATCCATGTTTGATGGTAATCCTTCAAGGTGTTTAGGAGATATTGAGCGGACAGGAAAGTGTTACGGACGGAAGGACGGACGTTCTAACGAAACGGTATTTATGTGACACCCCCATTGTTCTCTCTATTGTTCTAACAGTCACATAAAAAGAAAAAGGTCACATAAACAGAACGGAATGAATGACATAAAAGAGAAAGTACCGTTATGCAGTCACTTAACCATCATTTCGCGGGCACGGAAGGACGGACGGACGGATGGACGCAGACCATTCCTATAATCCCTACTTATCAGACTCAGTCACTGAAATTCTTGATGCAAAAGTTGGTTAAGAGTCCATATTCACATTATGCACAACATCATCTCGGTCCAGTAATAAACCAATGTGTGAAGTTGGCGAGAAGTTCGACATTCGACATTGAACATTGGATAAGAGAACGACATTGGACATTTAAAGCATGAAGTTGGCGAGAAGATAACATTCGACATTGGACATTCGATTTCAGAACGACATTGGACATTCGATTTCAGACAAAATTGGACATTCAAAACCAGAACAACATTGGACATTCGATTTCAGAACGACACTGGACATTCTAACCTAGAACGACAGTGGACATTGGAAACCAGAACGACATTGGACATTCGAACCTAGAACGACATTGAACATTCGAAACCAGAACGACATTGGACATTTGAATCTAGAACGACATAGGACATTTGAACCCAAAGCGACATGGAACATCCGATACCAGATCGACATTGGACATTTGATTTCAGAACGACATTGGACATTTGAACCCAAAAGAATATTGGACATTCGATACCAGAACGACATTGGACATTCGATTTCAGAACGACATTGGACATTCGAACCTAGAACTACATTGGACATTCGAAACCAGAACGACATTGGACATTTGAACCTAGAACGACATTGGACATTTGAACCCAAAATGACATTGAACATTCGATACCAGATCGACATTGGACATTCGATTTCAGAACGACATTGGACATTTGAACCCAAAACAACATTGGACATTCGATACCAGAACGACATTGGACATTCTGAACCAAAATAACATTGGACATTTGATAGCACAATGACATTGGACATTCGATTTCAGAACCACATTGAACATTCGAACCTGAACGACATTGGACATTCGAACCCAGAATGACATTGGACATTCGATTTCAGAACGACATTGGACATTCGAACACAGAACGACATTAGACATTCGGAACCAGAACGACATTGGACATTCGAACCTAGAACGACATTGGACATTCGATACTAAATGACATTGGACATTCGATACAAGGACGACATTGGACATTCGATACCAGAAAGAAATTGGACATTCGAAACCAGAACGACATTGGACATTCGAACCTAGAACGACATTGGACATTCGATACCAAATGACATTGGACATTCGATACAAGAACGACATTGGACATTCGATACCAGAAAGACATTGGACATTCGAAATCAGAACGACATTGGACATTCGAACATAGAACGACATTGGACGTTCGATACCAAATGACATTGGACATTCGATACAAGAACGACATTGGACATTCGATACCAGAAAGAAATTGGACATTCGAACCTAGAACGACATTGGACATTCAAAACCAAAACGACATTGGACATTCGATACCAGAACGACATTGGACATTCGATTTCAGAACGACATTGGACATTTGAACCCAAAACAACATTGGACGTTCGATACCAGAACACCATTGGACATTCTGAACCAAAATAACATTGGACATTCGATACCATAATGACATTGGACATTCGATTTCAGAACCACATTGAACATTCGGACCTGAACGACATGGGACATTCGAACCCAAAATGACGTTGGACATTCGAACCCAGAATGACACTGGATATTCGATTTCAGAACGACATTGGACATTCGAACACAGAACGACATTGAACATTCGAAACCAGAACGACATTGGACATTCGAAATTAGAACGACATTGGACATTCGAAATCAGAACGACATTAAACATTCGAACCTAGAACGACATTGGACATTTGAACCTAGAACGACATTGAATATTCGATACCAAATCGACATTGGACATTCGATTTCAGAACGACATTGGACATTCGAACCCAGAACGACATTGGACATTCGAACCTAGAACGACATTGGACATTCGAACCTAGAACGACATTGGACATTCGAACCTAGAACGACATTGGACATTCGAAACCAGAACGACATTGGACATTCGAACCCAGAACGAAATTGGACATTTGAACCCAAAATGACATTGAACATTCGATACCAGATCGACATTGGACATTCGATTTCAGAACGACATTGGACTTTCGAACCTAGAACGACATTGGACATTCGAACCTAGAACGACATTGGACATTCAATACAAATGACATTGGACATTCGATGCAAGAACAACATTGGACATTCGATTCCAGAGAGACATTGGACATTCGAACCTAGAACGACATTGGACATTCGAAACCAAAACGACATTGGACATTCGATACCAGAACGACATTGGACATTCGATACCAGAGCGACACTGGACATTCGATATCAGTACGACACTGGACATTCCATATCAGAACGACATTGGACGTTCGAAACTAGAATGGTACTGAACATTCGAACCCAAAACGACATTGGACATTCGATTCAAGAACGACATTGGACATTCGATACCAGAACGACATTGGAATTTGAACCTAGAACGACATTGGACATTCGAAGCAAGAACGACATTGGACATTCGATACCAAGAACGACATTGGACATTCGATTTCAGAACGACATTGGACATTTGAACCAAGAACGACATTGGACATTTGATACCAGAACGACATTGGACATTCTATTTCAGAACGACTTTAGTAGTCTCCCTTGGCGCCGATTCCTAAAAGTCTGTGAGTCCTCCTGAAAGTGTCGCAGTCCGTTTTAAATCAAGAACTAAATGGTTGGTGTTATCTCTCCTGGCACCTGTTCTTGAAAGACTGCGAGTCCTCCTGAAAGTGTCGCAGACCTTCTTAATGGTTTGAAAGGACACATGGAGTGCTGGATCTATGTTTCCTACCTTGGCACCGATTCCTGAAAGTCTGCGAGTGCTCCTGAAAGTGTCGCACAGCATTCTAAATGATCGAAAAAGAAACCTGGACTATTGTGACGAAGTTTTCTCCCTTGACACCGTTTCCTGAAAGTCTGCGAGTCCTCCTGAAAGTGTCACAGACCGATTTTAATGCGTTCAAATGATACAGAGGCCGCTGGGACGGTGTTTTCTCCCTTGGCACCGATTCCTGAAAGTCTTCGAGTGTTCCTGAAAGTGTTGCAGACCGTTTTTAATGATTAAAAACGTAAAAAGAACTACTTGGCTAGTATTATCTCTGTTGGCTCCGATTCTGGAAAGTTTGCGAGTCCTTCTGAAAGTGTCGCAGACAGTTCTGAATGATTTGAAAGGACACAGGGATTGCTGGGTCGGTGTTTTCTCCCTTGGCACCAATTCCTGAAAGTCTGCGAGTCCTCCTAAAAGTGTCGCAGACCATTCTAAATGATTTAAAAATAAACAAGGACTATTTTGACGATGTTTTCTCCCTTGGCACCATTTCCTGAAGGTCTGCGAGACCTCTTGAAAGTGCCACAGACTGTTCTTAATGGGTTGAAATGATACAGAGGCTACTGGGACGGTGTTATCTCTCTTGGCACCGGTTCCTTGAAGTCTTGAAGTGTTCCTGAAAGAGTCGCAGACCGTTTTAAATGATTGAAAAAGAAACAAGGAACGATGTTTTCTCCCTTGGCACAGGTTCCTGAAAGTCTGCGAGTCCTCTTGAAAGTGTCACAGACCGTTCTTAAAGGGTTGGAATGATTCAGAGGCTACTGAGACGGTGTTATCTCCCTTGGCCCCGGTTCCTTGATGTCTCCTTCTGATCGTGTCACATCCGGTTAAAGGGACTGAAGATGAAACCGCCGACTCTTTGTACGTGTTATGTCGTTTCAGGGAACTGATGGCTGACCTCCTGCGCCACCATAAGTACCCACTCGGGCAAGAAGAGGGCGAGAGGAAGATAGGAGGAAGCAGTGAGGAGGAGCTCATTCAACCCAAGAAATGTATAAGACGTATAAGAAGCCGTTGCTCAGAATCAGCCACGCGTGACATTATCGATTCCGCTGTACATCTTATTGATAAAGAACGACATTTGACATTCAAACCCAGAACGACATTGGACATTCGAAACAAGAACAACACTGGACATTGCAACCCAGAACGACATTGTACATTCGAACCCAGAACGACATTGGACATTCGAAACAAGAACGACATTGGACATTTGAAACAAGAACAACATTTGACATTCGAATCCAGAACAACATTGGACATTCGAATCCAGAACAACATTGAACATTCGGACCCAAAACGACATTTGACATTCGAACCTAGAACGACACTGGACATTCGAAAGAAGAACGACATTGGAGATTCGAAAGAAGAACGACATTGGACATTCGTTTTCAGAACGACATTGGACATTCTAAATAACAACGGCACTGGACATTCGAACACAGAACGACATTGGACATAAGAAAGTATTTTAGAACTACATTGAACATTTAAACAACGATCTACATTCGATATTCAGTTACAGCAGTTGACTGCTACTACTACTAGCAGTTACATCAATTATTTGCAGTTAACTGCTATAACTGCCAGGAATTAATACAGCCGTTATATCAGGTAATTGCAGTAAACTGCCACTGCTGCAAACAGTTAATACATACTGTTATATCAGTTTCATATTGTTACTGGCATACGGTAATTGGTGTATATCCAACAGTCACCATTGCAAGGTACCTAACGGCAAATTCGGACTCAGAAACAGTTGTCAAATTTCCTAGCTCCTTGGAGACAACGGGGACTAAACATAACATGAGGTGTCGAAAGTCAGTCAATACGGGAACGCAAATCAATCTATGCAGATTCAACGCACAGCTCTACCAAAGACCTCGATTTTGGGGTCAGACCGGGTTGCCGTTGTTGCCGTCCTCCTTTAGGCACGGGTGACCGCCAATGCATGAAAACTCTTGTTAGGAAGGAGCCCGGGACGAGGGGTTGGGTGGGGATGGCCATTAAGCCTTACAGCAGTAGATTGTGGGGCTCTATGTGGCCTTAATGTTGAACACAAAATTTGCCTAATCTGGTGACATTTTTACTAATAGTATTTATTACAAGTATAACATTAAGTCACACAATGTTACATCACGTAACATAAATATATATCGTATATTATATTGTTTACTACAGTACTTAAGCCGTGATATGGCCGATTTTCAGATATCTGAGTGTAACATGCGCAGGCCCGGATGCAGGGCCGGGCCCAGCGGGAAGTTTCCCCTCCTGTACCTCAAACTATAGACCTAAAAGTGCACCTGAGGCCTATATTTAAAATATTTTCCAGGGGGAGACCCCCTAACACAAAGGGACGCCCCCTCCCTTACCTACACCCACTTGGCGCTATGTGCCTCGCGTTCTAAACTGGTGCCCCAAACAATTTTTTCTGGATCTGGGCCTGCATGCGTAACTAGACACTTCATTTGAGACACTCGTAACCCAAGTAACATCCATATAACATTTATATAACACTGCTGATGACAGTGTTTTTTTTTTGTTGTTGTTTTTTTTTGGCTAATTTTAAGAAATTGGAGGTAACAGGCGTAACATTTTCATTAGAACTAAACCTATATTTTGAGACATTCGTAATATAATTAACGTCCTTGTAACATCCAATGTAACATCCTTGTAACTTTGATAGATCTCTATTACATAACTGATGCTGTATTTTGGTCGATTTTAAGAAATTGGGTGAACATTTTTACTACAAATAGACACAACTTCTCAGACACTCGTATATTGCCGATTTTAAAAAGTTGGATGTAACATGCATTACATTTTCACTAGAAAATAAATTATGTTTTCTGACGCACTTAACTAGTCCAACTCGAAACGTAATTATCACTTTCATTTCTTTTCAGTCTGTGTTATGTCCAACTCAGTCACTTCTGAAAACATAATCGTTACATAACATAATCGTTAGTGATTCACATTCTAACATAAATTTTAACTTGTAGAGTAGAAGAAATGAAACATATATGTTAATTTGCTGTAGGTAATTTATTTATTTCTTGTACAAAATCGTTATTTAGCATGTTCTGCGAAAAACATACGCTACTGCTGCAAACAGCTATCAAATAAATTCATGAACATACGGCATTTAGCACAAGGTAAAGTCATGCTCGATTTCTCCCGGGTGTTCAAGAAAGAACAAACGCCTAAAACAATATCTGCATATATAGCTCCCAACTAATTTTTTTTTTCAAATGTTGTCGGTTAATTTTATATTCTTGTAAATAAGTTTATTTTGCACAAAATATGTAAAACACTTACAACTAGCCTGAGATGTTGTGGTACCAATGCAGGGGTAATACACGTTTTTTGTGTATTAACGTCTGCAGAAGCGCGCGGGAGTGTTTGTGACGAGACTGGTCACAAACATATCCCAAGGGCTTCTGCAGACGTTGATACACAAAACAAACGTGTATATTGTCGCTATTCTTGCATGAAAATCATTATACGATGACTAAATGTATTGTTTTCACATGTCATGACTTTACGATTCCGGTACATTTTCTAATTACCATTCTGTTGTTCTTGGAAACGGTAAACATGTTTTAAATATCCATAACCAGGGCTCAGAAATAAACAACACTACCAAAAGCATGTACTTGAAGTTTTTTTTAACGATTTTTGTTTATCTCTCGTAATTAAAAAAATGACATTACCAACTTTTTTTCATTTTTTTAAACATTTGGTAAACAGGAACACAATTTCAAGAATAATATCATTACATTCGAGTTGTTACGAGTACGAACACATTTCGGGTACAGATGAGTACGAACATAGTGACAAGCTTTCAAAATGTTTATATAAATTCTTCAAGAAATTAGATAAAAACATACCGACTGATACTTACCAAAATCATTAATATGATTCCTAAAAACAAACAATCGCACAAGTTACATGCGATTCTTATACATTCACGGTTATGGACAAAAACTGAATCGACACTGACTTTGAAAAGAGGAGTAAACAAGGGGAGGAGAGAGTACGTACATTTTTGGGGGCAGTGTGTTTGGGGTTGGTAACTGATACAGCAAAACATACTATGGATTAGATTACATCTTTTATGCTACAAGAAGAGGTTATTATAGAAGAAACAAGACGCAGATACCAGATACATCCCTGACAAAGCATTTCAAAAAATCACGTGATGTGTTAAAACTATGTGATCCTAAAATAGCGACAAGCTTGGCAACGCCTGGTTAATCAAATGATTGCCATAATCTATAGGCAAATCTGACATTCATGCATATAGTGAAAGTTTCAATGTATCTATATATTGCAGTATGCGATTCGTCAATGCTCTGACTGTACTCACAGACATTCGGCGGTCAAACCCCTCCCCTTTCCGCACGTGTCAAATATCAGCAATATTTTTAGTCGAGCCCTTATCCCAAACATTGAAGTAGTACATTTTTGCATTGATAGTAAATGGTAATTTTTAAAACATGCTGAATTTGTAACAAAAACATATTCTATGTTTGAGATATGTGCACAGTATGTTTAAAAAGACTAAAAATATTGGCTGGTATTCCGTAAGAGCGGAGAGGGGAGGTGAGCTTGACCTCCGACTGTCTGTGACTGTACTCAAAATACTGTCAAATAATTTCATTATTTACATTTTACCGGGTGTGCGTCTCAACACCAGAAAAAGAAGTATTTTCAGTATAATTGCTCCTTTTTGCTCGTTCGACAAGCAAAATATATAATATCTAATTATCAACTATTGGGATACAAACTTTGTACAATAAATAATAAGAAATTATGTAACTCGGCTGAATTTCAGCCCCAATTTATACGTGATGGCAGTGTCTACTGTACCTTAAAGGGGAAGTAACACTGTGTCGGAGTTTGCGATAGTACGGGCCAAAAGGGTTAGTTTCTTCAGGTACTGGGACATGATAATGACACGACATATTGTGTTTAAAATATCTACACAAAATCAAGCAGAATAATAAATTTGCTATTCAGAAATATTTTTTCTTTCCGCTAACCACCATTATGTTAGCAATTATGTCTGAAAGACTGAAATACCTCGGGTGGCCATTAAGCCTTACAACACTACATTGGAAGGCTCCACGGGTCATTGTCTTTAGGGCGGGACTAGTAAGCCGTCGTAGAGGTTGACGGTGTAAGAGGGGACAGCATGGTAGCTATCCCTGGAAAACTCTGAAAGTTAGTCTGCTGACAGTAACATAATATATAGGACACTTAAAAACTGCGATTACAAGCAAAATTTTAATGCTGGTGATAATATATATAGTACACTGACAAAATTGTTATCATTCTACTGCTGTTAGTAACATAATTATACAGGCAACATATACAATTGCTATAAGAAATATTTTACACTGGCAATAACGTATAAAGAAAACTGCTTAAACATTCGTTAGAAGTGTTACTTTCCTACTTTCAGTACATAAAATATTTTACACTGGCAATAACATATATAGACTAGATACCCATGGGCAACATGTCGAGCCCGCCAGCTGTCAAAGGGACTAACATTTATGATACTATTTAAAAACTGATTGCGGCAAACATTTCTGCCAAGTTATTTAAGAGCATCTCCATCCATGGCTAAGTTACAGCCCAGACAAGAGAAACTGCATTAACTTTTGACCTTTGACCCCTAAGTGTGACCTTGACCTTTCAAGTACTTACGCCTGACAGACTGTCTCATTGAGGCAAACAATTGTACCAAGGTATTTAAGAAACCCTCAATCCATCGCTGAGTTACAGCCCGCACAAGGAAAACTGCATCAAGTTTTGACCTTTGACCTCTTAGTATGACATTGACCTTTAAGCTACCAATCTGGTTGTTGCACATGACACATCATCTTATAGAGGCAAACATTTATGCCAAAGTATTTGAGAATCTCTCAATGCATGGTTGAGTTACAGCCCGGACAGCAAAACAGCACCGAGTTTTGACCTTTGACCTCAAAGTATGACCTTGACCTTTAAGTTACCAATCTGGTTCTTGCACGCGACGAACCGTGTCATTGAAGCAAACATATGAGCCAAGTTATTTAAGAATGAATCCCTTGATCCATGGATAAGTTACAAAATCGATGCTCGCTAAAAGTTACAAAGCTAACGCTAAGTGATACAAGTTGACGCTAAAATATATAAATTTTCTAAATGGGTATATGGAGAATTTCTACATTTATTGACGATTTCAAGAAATTAATATCTCATTTTAAGCTCGACTTGTCACACGAAAATTTATATATAGTTTTGTACGTTTCCTGTTAAATAAACATAAACATGTTCCCAATTGTAATTTTTCTGGAGTGCTCGCCAGTAACAACTGTACACTCATTGTTCCTCCTGAGAAGGAACACTTATGGTGAACATGTCACACTTGACTGAGCAGGTAATGGATACAAGGGTATCATCAAAGGCATCCGAATTCCAGTCGGGCGCCGCCATTTTGTACTCATGCATATTCATTACAAATAGCCTCTTTGCAAATGTGTTTTTGCGCATCTTTAAGTCAATCTTTAGTGAAATACAACTACGTTAAAAACAGACCTACAAAAAACCCAATAATTTAGTTTAAACTAGAGCTGTTTAACTCCTAAATCTTACATGTCATATTGTAGAATAGAGATTAACTAAAGGAATATTCATCATCTAGAATTAGTCTCTCGTCCAAAAATATCGTCTACTATTATTCTTCTCGGTTGCATTCTTTGCTGCTTCCAGAGGTTCTTTTTACGATTTATTTCATACCAACTTTATTATTTTTACATTTTAAGTATTACCATCAAAATATACTGTATTAATAAAGTTATTCGAGATTTTTCACTTGTCTGTGAATGCTATTGCACGATACGTACCGTCACCGGAATGCAACATTTCAATTACTTCCCTTGTTTTTATCAAGACCTGTATAATGCATTTTTTCCTTTTACTGAGCTATAAATATTTCAAACTTTTTAATTTCTTGCCTTCTGATTAATTGTTTTGTAATTTTCAAGTTGAGAACTTTTTGTACGCACTTTTTTCAAACCCATTAGTTTGTTGGTGCCAACTTATATAAAAGCCCTTTTTCTCCTAGTTTAGTCGTTCTGGAGCTGTAACTATCCATTCATGCAATGCGTTTACCGGCATCTGCCATTGTATTTCTATTAAAAGTAAGTAGGCATTCGACCAAGTTCTGATCTGTGCCACTAGGACAGCTGTCGACATTGGTTCCCGAAATTTTGACAGAGTGATGGTATTTATTATTCATTGTCTGCTGATCATATTTAAGTAGAATCGCTCATCTAAAGGTGTTTTCTTTATTATTTTAAGTTAAATAAATGTTTGTGTGAAATAATTTTAAGTATTCTTATAATTAATAGATAAGAATGCACGTAAAAAAGAATATTTAATATGCGCTAGAAGGAACCTTTTGGTAAGCTAAATCTTGCTGTATTCATAAAACGAATTAAATAAACTAGTGAAAATTGAAAGTAAGTTCATGACACAGGTATATAAGCCGGCAGTACAGGTCATATATATCATATTTCGTCTTTTACCCAGGATGCCTGGGTTAACAGACTGCCTGTACATAACTATGGTGTACCATTTGGGTCGGAATCTCCTTTGCATGCGCGCACATTTCAAAATATAGCGCACTTTTTATATGTGCAAATGTAAATATTTAGGTGCATGCTTATATGAACGTGCGCGTGTATATAAATTTACTCGTGCACGTCCATATACGCGTGCACGCGTCTAAATACGTGCACCTATAATTGCAAGTTCCGGTATGGAAATACATTTATACAAAGCAAACAGCATCTGTCCACGACCTAATAAATATACTGTTAATACAAGAAATCAACATATATTTAATGTGACTAAAAGGTCATATAATGACCATGTTATTTTTTTTTTCTAGTTGAAAACGTGTATTTACGTACATGTACTTTTGTAGGAAAGAAATATGATTCTATGTATTTTGTACAAAGCAGAATAACATGCGAGTGGCTAGAAATCGGCGCCATATATATATATATATGATTTGTCACGGAGGGGTTGAAGGACCCTGCCTTAAAGATACGCATACTTACACATATTAAACTTAAGCGATATATCTACGTTCCTTACTTCAAATATAAACTTTAACGCTGAAATATTTTGTATATTTTATATGTACGAAAGTGTGGAGGTGTCTCGTATACGACTTTTACTTGGCGTCAAACGGTGATTCAGCTAAAATACAAAGAACGTTTTAATTATTTATTTGGACAAGGAATCGACATTTGTATGAGAGTGGATAAAATTAAGTGGGATTAGATTGTACGAAAAATCAGGAACTTTTGTATGGCGGAAAATTAAAATAATAATATCTAAACGGTTTTGTATGTTAATATATTAATTGTTTACATCCTTAATTGTATTATAATATCAACTGAAATTTTTCCAAAATAACATCGAATCAGTGCATTATGCACGTGTAAATATCTCAAAAGTCGTCTGCTAAAACCGGGTATCATACTTAATATTGGTAAAAAGGTCGTCACCGGAATTGACGAAAACTCGCGCGGATTTTTGTAAATTTAAAGACATTGAAAATGATCCACGAAACTAAAATAAATGCCGGCAGATCAAGAGATTTTCCAACGGACGGGAGTTTGTAGCAGGCTATCGTTGCCCCTGGAAATATATCATCTACGAGTTTGTCAGACGAGCTGCCACAAATTAAAAGCCAAAATCATTTAACCATAACATCCAGTAATACACTAAAAACTAGGCTTCGAAACCGGTTTGCCATGCTAGTTCCAAATGCTAAAATGTCGTGCGCACGAGACAAGATGTCGTACGCTCGAGATAAGATGTCGTACGCTCGAGATAAGGTGTCGTTTGCACGAGATAAGATGTCAAGCGCGCGAGATAAGATGTCGCGCGCACGAGACAATATATTTTGCACACGAGATAAGATGCCGTGCGCTCGAGATAAGATGTCGTTCACAAGAGATAAGATGTCGTGTGCACGAGATAATTTAATGTTAAATAAGAATAAATGCATGTCCTAAACATACCACCGCACTGAGTGTGTAATATACTGAATAAGGTTAGGAATAGGTTTAACATAGGTTTGTAGTGTACATTCAATGCGATGTGGGAAAATAAATCCGTTCTAATAGCGAGCTCGAAGAGCAGGCCCAAAGGGCCTGCTCGAGAATCGAGCTTTACGGTAACGCAAGTATACTTGCACACTTGGTGAGGGATTTGAAAAGTTTTCTTCGGAAGTTTTTAAAAAGCCGGCACCCTAGCGGATAGGTGCTCACAGGAAGTACTTTTTTCCCGGGAGTGAATACAGAACTTCATTCAATTGCTAAAAAATATTCATCACCAACCATAATGAAAGAATGATTTCCAGTTGTTTGAAAAAAAAAATATTGTATTTCATTTAAAAGATAAAGCATCGGCCAGAAATGGTAAAAAATGTCATTAATAAGCAGAAAGAAACGGGAACGCGGTAATGACGTCACCGTGACACCGGCAACCCAAAAATTTTTTTGCAACGTATGATATTCATTTGTTACAGTATGGTGACACAAATGTAGATTTTTTCAATTGAATAGGTTCTCCTGAATTCTTGTGACTAGTGAATAGTTTCTTTGTGACAAATAAATGATGCATAATATTTTTAGATCAATCCGATTTCTTTGAGCTCGCTTTAAGGCTTTGCCTTATTTCATATTAACACTTTTATAGACATTGTTGTAAATAAGGTCAATAAATGTGACAGATGCATATGGAGAAAACCAGCGATAAAGTCATTTACTACCATAAGTAACAGAACCCGGGACCTGGAAAAAATCTAGAAAATGAGTCTTCTTGCACGTTTCAATGTCAGTATTTTCGTAAACGTTGCCCGTAAATTCCCAACGCGAGTTTCCCCAGTTGGGAATGTGCACATTACAAATGTTAAGCAAATACATTAAAAACAAGTGGCTTCTTTAAAAAAGAAGCCAAATAGGGGTCAGCTGCTTTGCAAAATGTGTGAGTCTGAGCTTCTCAAAGGCAGACACTCCCAAAATCAAATATAAGCCTCCGCTGGTCTAATCACAAGTAGTCCAAATATAAAAAGTGCTAATCTTTCTCCCATTCCTCGTGCCCATTCTCAATAGCATCGTGTTTTCTTTTACTCTACCGCGTTTCAGTATGTATCACTTAGCGTTCTATCGAAATCGGCATGTTCCTATCGCTGCTAAAGTAAAAAGGCGGCGTAAGAATTTAATGTCTCGAAAAGAGAAATTGAAAGAAGCGAAAAAGATAAAAACAGCGGGTTGCATTAACGAACTGTAATTTTCTTATATAAAAAGTTAACACCCCCTTTGTGTTTGTTTTCTAAAGAGCGATGTAGTACTTTATGGGAATATAGTCTCTGAATACGGATATGCTAGAAAATGTCGAACCCGTTATAAAAATAAGTGTATTTTATATGAAAAAAAAGAACAGCCGGATTTAGTGGGTTCAGACTCACATTGAATTTCCCGACTTGGCTATGTACAAAAAATTGCCACTGTTGCTGTGGACGAAATATTATTATTTTATTCTTTCAAAGCTGTTAAATTCCTGTGCAATAGCATCAAAAAGTATTCTTTTGCATTTGTGCATTTGGAGAATATGTGTTAATATCATTTCAGGTCATTATGTGCGTAATTATTGCAGTTCTTTTTAATACGCAACATTTTAACAATGGTTTATAATTGAATTCTAATTTTGTACGCATCCAGGCAATTTTAGACTGTGTTACTGTAATTTATTTAAAATTGAAAATGTAATAAGTTTAAATAACTATGTGTTATTCAAACACAAATTTGACATTTATAATTACAGTTGAATATCGTTACCTCGATATCGGTTAGCTCGATACTCCGGTTAGCACGATGTGTTTTTAGAGGTCCCCATTTTTCCCTATTTACTTAATGTAATTATTTATCATTACCTCGATATGCTTAGCTCGATATTTTGTTTAGCTCGATGAGATTTTTCGCCCCGTCAATTTCCTGTATTTTTTTTTCACTTTTCGTCGTACACAGTTGTCAAAAATATCTATTATTGTAAGATGGGGAAAATCAACCTTTTGTCGTCGGCGGAAAATAATTTTCGGAAATTTGGGTTTTTTGTTTGTTAAATTTTAACCAAAAAAATTCAGACTTTTGCATTTATTCCCAAAAAATTTTAAAAAACCGGAAGCAGGAAATTTTTTTGTGTAACAAATTTGGGCTTTTTTTCTGTTTAAGGGGGAAAAAAAAAAGCCTTTAATTAGTAACAATATTTTTTTTAATGGCAAATTTTTCGCTATCGAAGCACGTCAAAATGTTACTCAATAGGAAATCCCGGCATTAGGCTTTTTAAGGGGGAAATAAAATTGAAGAAAAAAAGTATATTTAATTTGAAAAAATAAAAACTTGTTGATGATTTAATAAGATGTTGTATTTGTAAAAAAAAAAATGATTTACGTTTTATAATTTTAAAGTGATTGGGTTATGACAAAATAGACGCCCCGACAAAAGACAAAAAGTTCAGTAGCATATCTTTACGCGAATTGGAAAACGTCGAGAATTTTTACATCCCTTGAATATCGGGGTAACGGTTTTCGACTGTATGTATTTTTAAATTTGGGAACGCCCAAAAATTTTAAAAGCCAAAACAAATTTAATTTATTTTTTTATCGATATTAACGAAACAATTAAAAATCTGTTGTTGTTTTTTATTTACAAAGAAATTAGGACCCCCTTTTTTTGCATTGTAGAGGAATGGTTTTGGTGTGTGTGGGGGGGGGGGGGGGGGGGGGGGGTTAAAAGGGCGAAAAAAGGGATTAGGGGGTTTGGAGTTAATGGACCCCGGGGCAGCCCTTGGAAAATTTTGTGGTAAAAAATTTTTAAATGGGCAGTCGCCCAATATTTACGTTTGGTTTACCCGGAAATTTTAACAATTCATTTTTAAAAAGAAAAACGAAAGAGTTGCTTTGTATTTGACTGGGGTTTGGTTCCGCTTCCCCTAAAAAAATCCCAAAAATAAAGTTTTGCGTAATTTTTTATAAAAGAATAAATATCATATATTAAATCAATTCCCGGTTTTTTAAGGGAATGGGGGGTGGGGCATGGCGTTTTAAAAATACAACGAGATGAACAGTGGCTTGGATCGTTAACTTAAAAACAAAAAAAATTTTCAGTATTAAAATTGTCCCAGAGTAAAGTTACATGATTAGACCCCATGACAGGGGTTTCATTTTGAAAATTCAATGTTTCTTTATTATCAGTCGTTTTCCTTTTAACATTATTTTTTAAAAGGGAAAAAATTGATGTCGAAGTTTTTGGTTTTGAATGCCCAAAGGTGTTCTTTTTCAAATGCCAATGTCTTTTGGTTTTTTAATGTAATGTTTTATTTTTGGAGTGTCAATATCTTTTGGGGTTTTCGAATGTCAATGTTTTTCTGGTTTCGAATGTTTTGTCTTTTGGGTTGGAAGTCAAATGCGTTGGGTTTTTCGATGACCAAATGTCGTTTCTAAAAACAAATTTTCTATTTTTGGGTTCCAATGCCCAATGTTGTTTTTTGTTTCGAATGTCAAGTCTTCTTTATAAACAAGTGTAAGCGGAATCAAAATGTCACCGGGGCTGTTTGAGCACCTTTCCCCGGGGAAAAACTGGGGGAAAAATTGAATATTACACGGTACAAAAGTTTTTACTTTTTGGGGGTTCGTGGGCCCTCCTCAGCCCCTTAAAACTGTCGCCCCCCCTTTGCCAGGGAGTGGGTATGTTGCGCAGGAGGTAAAAATATTTCCCCTGAAACGAAAAACTTAAAAAGAGGGGGGGTAACGATGCAAAAGCCCGCTTTCAAAAAGTTGGTTTTATCCCCCCCTTTTAAGGGATTCCATTCAAAGGATCTTAGACTTTCAAGAACCGGGTACAGGGAGATACCCCACCAAAAAGGGCCCTGTTTCTTTTAAAGTAATTAAAACGGTCGGGCCCCTTTTTCAAAAACACCGCAGACCTAAGGAACCGGGCCCAAGGGGAGAAAACCCGTCTCAGTAGCTCTGTATCTTTCCCAACCCATTTAAAACCCCTGTGACATTTCAAGCAACTTTCGGGAAACCCGGTCCCAAGGGAAAAAACTTGTCCAGGTCCTGTTTTAATTTTAATCATTTAAAACGGTCTGCGACATTTCAAAAGGTAGCAATTTTGGGAACTGCCAAGGAAAAAAATTGCCCCAAAACCCTTGTTTATTTTGAATCATTTAAAAAGGTCTGCGACATTTTAAAAGGGATGCAGACTTTCGGGAATCAGTCCCGGGAGAGAAAAATTTAACCCAAGGTTTTTCATTTTTCTTTTTTTTTTTTTAAATTCGCGCACTTTCAGAATAATCCGGATCTCTAGGAACGGTCCCAAGGGTGAAAATCCCGCCCCAGTACCCTCTGTATCTTTTAACCCATTAAGACTCCGTGACAGTTTCGGGGGGACTGCGATTTTAAAGAAGGGGTCCCAAAGAGAGGAAACACAAACCAAGTATTCTTTTTTTTTTAATTTTAAAAACGGTCTAAATTCGGGAACACTCGCGACTTTAGGAATGGGTGCAAGGGAGAAACCGCCCCAGCAGTCTGTGTAATTAACCCTATTAAAAACGGTCTTGACACTTTTAGCAGATTTCCGGGAAAACTTTTGCAAGGGGAAAAATCGTCAAAATAGTCCAAAGTTTCTTTTTCAATCTTTAGAAAGGTTTCGCTCTTTAGGACGATCGCAGGGCTTCAGGAATCGGTGCAAGGTTGAAAACACCCATTCATGTGTCTTTAAAAATTCGAAGGCTTTTACACTTTAGGAGGATCGCGACTTTCAGGAAACGGTTCAAAGTAGAAAACACGCCCAGCAATCCATGTGCCTTTAAAACCCTTTAGAATGCTCTTCGGCATTTCAGGCGAACGCAGGGTTTCAAGAACCCGGTTCGAAGGAGAACACTAACCCAAATGTTCTGTTTTTTTTTTAAACTTTTTAAAATTTCAGGGGGATCGCAGACTTTCAGGTCATGCCGAGGGAAAAATCTTTTCGTTTTGGATTTGAATTCCAAAGTCGTTCTGGGGGGAAAATCCCAGCGTTCTGAAAAGATGCAAGTCGTTTGGATTCGAAAGTCCAATGCGTTTCGTTCGAATGAATGCGTTCTGAAATATATTCCAAATTGTTTTGGATTTGAAAGTCCAAGGTTTAGTTCGAATGTCCAATGTTTAGGGTTTTTAAAGTCCCTGTCGTTTGGGTTGGGGTCCAAAGGTTCTGAAAACGAAAGTCAAAATGTTTTGGGGTCGAAGTCCAAAGTTGTTTTGGGTTCGAAGCCAATGTCGTTTTAGGGTTTGAATGTCCAAATTTGTTTGAAAACGAATGTCCAAAGTCGTTTTGGTACGAATGCAATGTCGTTTTTGATTGGAATGTCCAGGTCGTTCTGGATCCAACTTCTGTTTTTCCGAATAAAAAATTTCCTTGTTTTTTTGTAAACAGAAATACGGAGTCATTGCGTCGCTGACGAAGATCTTTACTGTACAATTTACTGTAATTAATAAATTGACAATCCGCTTTTATTTATCATGTCACATTTAAGGGTTATGAGTTCTATGTGTGTTTTTTCGCAAGAGAGTTTCATTGAAGTGTGTGGTATTTCTACTAATACGTTAAAAGAGGCACCATTTCCGGGGGGTTGAACCCCCTAATCAGCCCTTTGGGCGTACCAGATTTTAAAAAAGGATTGAATAGGGGTTTAAAAAGACCTCAAGGGGGGGGGTGGGGTCGGCTGTTGTTAAATAAGGGTGTAAATATTATCATTTTTTCATTTAATTTGTTGTTTTAAAACTATTATTTTTTTTTTTATGTACACGCCATTGAAAAACTTTATAAAAAAAAATTGTTAGTTTCGTTTTTGATTGATATTCATTTTTGTTATTTTCCCAATCGCGTGTGTACAGTTTAATTGTAAAGCGCTTTGAAAAAGATTTCCAATGAAAAGGGCGCCCCGCAAATTGGTATAATAATAATCCATTTTCGTTTGGGTTTGATGTCCAATTCGTTCGGTTTGAATGTCCCAAAGTCGTTTTGGGTTTGATGTCCAATGTCGTTTGGGTTTTAATGTCCAATGCGTTTGGGTTCAATGTCCAAATTTTCTTTTTTGTTTTGAATGTCCAAAGTCGTTCTGAAATCGAAGTCCCAATTCAAAACTTTTCAAATGTTTTCCAATTCTTCTTTATCAAATTCCAAGGTTTTGGATCAATGTCCCAAGTCATTCGGTTCAAAAACAAAGTGTTTGGGTTTTTTAAAAATTCCAAATGTCGTTCTGGGTTTAATGTCCAGCGTTTGGGGGTTTTGTGTTTCCAAGTCCTTTTTTTTTCAAAGTCAAGCGTTTAGGTTTTGAAAATCAAGCGTTTGAAATCAATGTCCAAAGTCATTTGGAACAAAAGTCCCCCCCTGTCGTTTTGGTTTGAAAGTAATGTCGTTTGGTTTGAATGTCCAATGTCGTCCTGGGTTCGAATGTCCAATGCGTTTGGTTTCCCAAAGTCCCCTGTCGGTGTGGGTTAGAATGTCCCCTGTTTTCTGAAATCGAATGCCAATGTCGAATGTCGAATTCCGCCCAAATTTACAAATTTAAAAATCGTGGGCTTTATAGGGTTTTTTCACAAAAGTTTTATGATCATTTTGTATTTTTATTGAAAAAATTTTGACACTTTATGTGGTTTCTCAGTCAAGAAATTTTTTTTTATCAAAAAGCAAAATTGAAAGATAAGTATCCGCCCAAAGGGTTTGTGGGAGGAAAAGCAAAAAATTATATCACAAAAAAGGGAAAATCATTTAACAGAAAAAGAATTTTTTTTTGGGGGGGGGGCGGGGGCAGCGGGGTGACCCAGTGGGGTACAAAAATACAGTTGATTTAAAAAATTTTGGAAAAATTTAAAAAAAAAACAAATAGAGGGGGGGGGGATCTTATCGGGGGGGTAGGATGATGGGGTGGAGGAGGAGGTGGGGGAAAAGGTACAAATTTGTGTTGAAAAATATTAGGAAGGTTTTAAAAAAACAAATAAAAAAAAAGGAAGAAAAAAAAATATTTTTTGGGGGTGGGGGGGGTGGGGGGGAGTGGGGGGGGGTGGCCAAGGCAATGGTGGGGAAAAACCGCAAGGTTAAAAAAAGTTATGGAAAGAATGAAAGAAGTTTAATGAAAATTTCCCTTGGTTGGTTTGTTATTCAAAACGAGAATCTAATTGGTTGGTTTGTTATTAAAATGTTAAAATTTTTTAAAAATTTAAAAGGGGAAAAACTTTTAAGGAAAAATTTACCAATTGAAAAAAAAAGCTCTGTTTGTTTGTTCAAATTTTTTTTTCAAATTATGAATTTTACAAGGC
>NW_026460055.1:0-70602 GCF_021730395.1 Mercenaria mercenaria | reverse complement strand
ATATTTTATTCCTGGCCAAGGTATTTTAAGGCCTCCATATAAATACTTTCTTCTGACACGAACCAGTTAATGAATCGTTCTTTGTTTTTATCTCATGGTTATCTATCATTATATGAAATGTTGTTGTCCGCATATATCGACTTTTGTTAATTTGTTCCACCGGCCGCAATATAATCATTACATTGATGTACTCCATAAACATCCAAAATATTTACAGTAATTTTGTTTTTTGTTTTTTTGTTTTGTTTTGGGTTTTAACGCCGTTTTTCAACAGTATTTCAGTCATGTAACGGCGGGCAGTTAACCTAACCATGTAGTGTTCTTGGATTCTGTACCAGTACAAACCTGTTATCCGCAAGGAACTGCTGCTAACTTCCCCACATGAATCAGAGGTGGAGCACTAATGATTTCAGACACAGTAATTTAGAAGGAATATTTGATCTGCTATAAGGGGTAGTGTCCACTGTTAACACTGCACTGTAAAAAAATACCGTAAAATTTAATGGGTTTTACGGTTAAATAGTAACGGGTACAGACCGTAGTATATGATTACGGTATAAGACCGTTGGAACGGCGTGTATTCAGGGATAGCGCCATTATTGATTCGACTTTCAAACAGTTTGAAAAATGCACGTATGAATGGAAGAAACTATTTTAAGACACACTTACTAGTGCATCTGTCTGGATTTTGATTGTCTAAAACAGTTCCGTTCAATGTTTACATCGAAAATGCAGTATTTGTATGAGTAATGCAGATAAATGTGGACTCTGGTTCGTTCCAACTATATTCGTAACCATGTTGAAGGTCGGCTAGACGTGGCTACTGTGAAAGAAAACAAATGTAGTACTTGCTCATGGGTGCAGAGTGTGTGCGTTAATAAGCTGGAGGCAGCTTTGAAGAATTGTACTCTCAATAAACAAAACAAAACAAAAAAAAAAAACAACAACAAACAGACAACAAAGTTTGTGAAGTTCAAAAGTATGTTCACATCAACTTTTAATGTAATGATAAATTAAAGCAATATTCAGTTTGACCGTCACAATATAAAAGAAACTGTCGGATTAGTTCGACTAATTTACACAAAGAGTAAATGTTGGGATTCATAGATTGGTTGTTAAGCCACCTGAAATTCTTGAAGTTGAAGTTCAGCCATGACTGATCTTAAAAAGCATTGTTGTCAGTATCAGTACATATGCTCTTAAGAGTAGAGGATATGAAAGGGGAATGATGGTGGTTCTGTCGATGAGGGCGTCGTTTCTTATAAACGTCTTCAGTATTGGTGATATCAGTATGTTATAAGTTGAAAACTACCATGAATGGTCAGACACAAGTGTAAATTTTAATATTGCATGTTGTGAAATTTGTCGCTGGACAGGTTAACAGATTTCATATATTTTTAAGTTGAAAAACCGCAGAAGTGTATAGAGATATGTTCATATCAGGTGATCTGACTCCATTGAAAATGAAGTTTCAATGACCCCACAATGTGTGACAAGGGGATATATATACAAAGGTGTATACCAGGGATGGTATCATTCAGTGCAAGTATAAAATGAAAAAGTTGTTGTCCTCTCTTTTGAGGATGTTAAATGTTGAAGTTTACTTGGAAGCTGTTGATTTGAGAAGACACCAACTTGTGACCAAGTGTGAGCTCACCAACATGGCCAAGAAAAATTTAATTTGTTCGAATCGTTGCAACACTTCTTTTCATTTTGAAGTTGAAACTAGTTCTATTTATTCTGGTTGTGAAAAATGTGAGATTAATTTGCACAAATCTAGTCAAAGAAAGACTTATATTATTGACTTAAGAACTCTTGTTATACTTATTCTATACAAACCATTTAAATCAATAGTATATTATATACATGTAGTTCCTTTGCAACATAAGGTCATTTCGGAGAAAAAGTGATATTAATTTATGTAGAACTAGTCAAAGGAAGACTGATTGTATGAAGTACACTTATTATACTCATCTCTTCAAAATATTCATAGTTTGTCTCTGTGCATTATTTTTTGGTAACCCACAGAAGCTAGTAACATTTCACATGATCATGTATATTGGTCATTATCTGATGACAGACTTGTCTACTTTGTATTTGAAATTTCTTTTGTTAAAGGTATACAAGACCTGAATTGTTAAAACATTAAATTTAGTAAGTTTATGCATATTAACAGTACTATACATTAGGTTAGAATTAATACACACTGCAAACATGTATAGCTAAAGACGGTATAAATTTGTACTACCATTAAAATTTGAAGTATATGATTGTAGTTTTACATGTACATATACTATAAAATTAATAAATATATATTAGGTTAAGTTATATACTTGATTGTAATCTTCTACATCTGAGCTTAATATCTAAAGTGAAAGATAGCTATCTTTTTTAATGTCTGAAGCCCATTGTGGGGTAACCCCATTAAATATGATTGGATATTTTAATGTTTGTTGGAAAATGACAAAACTACATAATCTAGATTTTGCTAAGTTTGTTAAAAGTTAGGATGATCTTGTTCCATTTCTACTTAACACGTGTACAATTTACTACAAAGCTACATCGTTTAATCTGTATATAATTTAATAAGTTATAAGTAAGACATGATACAAGTGTAAATGTCGGGTTGAATTTTTAAGCTCTAGCTCTATTTTCAAAGTTCATTTCATTTGGAACAACATGTAACAGGTTATCATCTAAAATTTATTCCCTTTGTGAATTGTGTCACTAATACTTTTGAATGGAATACCTTCCTTTATTGAGTGTTGTAAAAGAAAAATACCTTTAGAAGCTTTCATTTGATATATGAAATTCTAACACGATCCGATTAATTTTCCTATTAAAAAAAAGGGCTGAAAAAAGTGATTTATTAATTCATTATACAAAAAATTCACTGTTCTGATGTCACAATCATTACATCATGGCGTCAAATGGCATAGCGGTGCACTAGAAAGAAACCATCTGAACTCCAAACAATGATTTATTCTACGCCAAATCACTAAATGAGATATATTTTTTCTTAATTATAATATTTTTTAAAATTCTATTTTCTAAATTAATGGCGTTAACAAAAGGTGTATAAATATAACCCACTAGAAACTCACTAGAATTTTAATTACCGGTACTTTCAACCCGTATCATGCTGGACACAATTAATTCAGCGACCAGTGTAGATCATGACCAGCCTGCACATGTGTGCAGTCTGATCATGATATACAGTGTTTGTAATCAGTCTGTTAATGGTAGTGTCCAAATTGAAAGATAGACAAGTTCATTATGGAAATGTAGCAGGGTAAGGTTTAAAAGAGTTTAGAAAAATAATATACATGTATGTTTAACAGTTTTATTGCTTGAGCATATCAAATTACCTAGAAAAGTCTGAAAAACAGGCAAGATTTAATGATGTAAGAATCATATTTGTATGTCAAGTCTTTTATTATAATTTCTTGTTAAATTTATATTCTTTTGTGAAGAACTTGCTATGCTTGCCTCACTACATGTACCATAAATACGGTATGAACAGTCAGGGTTGTAACTGCTTCAAGTTGTAATATGGCAGTTCATAACCCATTTGAGTTATTGCTTAATATACTTTCATAACTTGTTTTAGTTATCATAAAACCTGTGTTTAGCTAATTCCTCATTTTGAATGAGACTAATGCAATTATTTCCTGAATCCCTGAATTTTTATCTTTCCAGCCATGCAGTAAATTTTTTTACACAAGGATGATAAAGGTTTATAAAAGTTTTAAAGCTATAAAACTCTTAACATCCCTTTTATGCTTATCAGGTCATGATCAGACTAAAAGAATTTGATTAACCACAGTTTGCTACTAATTTTACTTTAAAGGTCATTTTGTGAATACAGCAAGAAGACTTTTTGAATAACTTACCTGAGTTTAACCATATATTTATATGACTAATACAGGTTATAAAAGGCTTGAAAAGTAACTGAAATACTGTAGGTTACATAACTTAAAACAGTTACACCCCTGACTGATGAATACTTGTTAAAACACATGATATTTCAATTGTATTTTTTAATAGAGAAATTATAAGAAAGAGTTGTAAATTTACATGTAAATTGTACTTTGTTACTGACCTGAAACATTGAGTGTGGAGAATTTTAACATTATTGATCAGTTTCAGTTGAAATTTTACACACCAAATTGTATAATCTGTTATGAGCCTAAAGTGTAATTATAGGTACATAGATTTGTATCAAGAAATCTGCAAGAGTTCTGCAGCGGAAATATTGCACGACTTTAGGAGCGCCATATGATCCTGTGAAAAGGGGCCTCCGTGGCCGAGTGGTTAAGGTCACTGACTTCAAATCACTTGCCCTCATCGATGTGGGTTCGAGCCTCACTCGGACGTTGGATTCTTCATGTGAGGAAGCCATCCAGCTGGCTTACGGAAGGTCGGTGGTTTTACCCAGGTGCCCGCTCGTGATAAAATAATGCACAGAGGGGCACCTGGGGTCTTCCTCCACCATTAAAAGCTGGAAAGTCACCATATGACCTATCATGTGTCGGTGCGACGTTAAATCGAACAAAACAAAATATCCTGTGAAAAAATGGGGGCAGGTTTCTTGATGTAAATCTAATAATCTTTTTATTACATCCATGTCTACACTTAAATAACTGCATAAATGAGTCGTATTTGTTATTAAGCCTGAGTGAGATTGAAAATTATTCTGGCAACAGAACTGTTTAAATGCGACGGCATGCACGAAATTTACATCACAAGTTACGTCAGATATCCAATATAAAATTTGAGCGTCAATATGGAAAAAAAACATTGATGTTTCAGGTTCCAGTGATAATAGTTTTAGCTCTCGACTATTCAAAGAATAAGTAGAGCTATCCTACTCACCACGGCGTCTGTGTCAGCGTCACACCTTGGTTACGGTTTTCGTATCAGTCCACATTTTGACAAAGTCTTTTGAGATAAAGCTTTGAGACTTTCAGCACTTGTTAGTCACCACCATGTCCAGTTATAGACAAGAGCACATAACTTCATCAAGAATTTTGGCTGAATTATGGCCCCTTTTGCCTTAGAAATCATGGTTAAATTTTCATACCAGTTCATATTTTGACAAAGTCTTTTAAGATAAAGCTTTGAAACTATCAACACTTGTTTACTATCACCATGTCCAGTTATAGGCAAGAGTACATAACTCCATCAAGGATTTTGGCTGAATTATGGCCCCTTTTGACTTAGAAATCTTGGCTAAGTATTTCGTACCAGTCCACATTTGTCAAGTCTTTTAAAATAATGCGTTGAAACTTTCAACACTTGTTTACCATCACCATGTCCAGTAAAAGGCCAGGAGTACATAACTCCATCAAGGATTTTTCCTGAATATGGCCCCTTTTGACTTAGAAATCTTGGTTAAGTTTTTCGTACCAGTTTATATTTTGTGTTAAGTGTTTTACATATGGCTTTGAAACTTTTATCACTTGTTCAGTATAATAGTCTCTATCTGTAGGCAAGAATACATAACTCTGTCATCTACTTTGGTTAAATTATGGCCATTTCTGCACTTTTAAATTGGTTCAGTTTTTCATACACATTGCCATTTAGTGCAAGACTTACCAAAATCCACAAATACAGGAACATTGTTTGTTTATTAATCCTCCGCCGTGGCGGAGGGATTATAGGAATGGTCTGCGTCCGTCCTTCCGTCTGTCTTTCCGTCCGTAACAAAATCGTGTCCGGTCCATATCTCCTAAACCCCTTGAAGGATTTTCATGAAACTTGGGTCAAATGATCACCTCATCAAGACGATGTGCAGAACCCATGAGTCAGCCTTGTCGGTTAAAGGTCAGGGTCACAACTCAAGGTCAAAGGTTTGAGCCTGCCATTTTGTGTCCGCTCTATATCTCCTAAACCCCATGAAGGAATTTTATAAAACTTGGGTCAAATGATCACCTCATCAAGATGATGTGCAGAACCTATGAGTCAGCCATGCCGGCTCAAGGTCAAGGTCTTCCATTTGGTGTCCACTCTGTATCTCCTTAACCCCTTGAAGGATTTTCATCAAACTTGGGTCAAATGATCACCTCATCAAGAACTCATGAGTCAGCCATGTCAACTCAAGGTCAAGGTCACAACTGAAGGTCAAAGGTTTCAGCTCTGTATCTCCTAAACCCCTTGAAGGATTTTCATGAAACTTTGGTCAAATGATCACCTCATCAAGACGTTGTGCAGAATTCATGAGTCAGCCATGTCAGTTCAAGGTCACGGTCACAGCTAAAATCAAAGGTTTACCCTTAAACTATCCATAGCAGTGGCGGGGGATTTAGCTGTCGTTCAGACTGCCTTGTTCTATTTGTTTTCTTTTGTCTGAAAATTCTTGGTAATATTTTGACCTCTCTTTCAATCATTCTTTGAATAATGGAGCGCGCTGTCATACGACAGCTCTTGTTTTATATAATTATGTAGTTTAAAAGCAAACTTTTTAACTTCTAGTGTAAATTACTAAATAGAAAAAATGAAATAAAAAACTTTTGTATATAAGTCTATGCGTTCCCTGTTATTGGTTCTAAATATCAGTCGATTTGTTGTAATACTTGTATCAGGGGATGGCGGTGGACATTTTGTGTTCTACTATGAGCTCTTGTTCTATTGGCTTTGAGAAACTAGAATTCATGATAGTTTGTTGAAATATTGTTCAGAATTTGAAATTTCATGTTCAGACTTTGAGTTCAAATGCTGGAATTACTGTTACAGTGTTTTAATGCCCCCGAAGGTGGGCATATTAAAATCGCACTGTCCGTCCATGCGTGCGCCTGGTAAATTCTTGTCCCGGGCTGTAACTCTTCCATCCATAAAGGGATTTCGAAATAACTTGGCATAAATGTTCACCATAATGAGACGAAGTGTCCTGCGCAAAAACCCAGACCCTAGCTCCAAGGTCAAGGTCACACTTAGAGGTCAAATGTTAACATGGTCTGTTTCATGTCTGGTTCATAACTCTGCCATCCATGATGAGATTTTGAAAGAACTTGGCATAAATGTTTACCATAATGAGACGACATGTCATGCGCAAGACCGAGACCCCTAGCTTCAAGGTCAAGGTCACACTTACAAGTCAAAGGTTAACAGGGTATGTTTCGTGTCCGGTCCATAACTCTGCCATTTATTAAGGAATTTTGAAGTTACTTGGCATAAATGTTCACCATACTGAGACAACATGTCGTGAGCAAGACACAGACCCCTACCTCCAAGGTCAAGGTCACACTTAGAGGTTATAGGTTAACATGATCTGTTTCTTGTTCGGTCCATAACACTGCCATTGACCTAGGGATTTTGAAATTACTTGGCATAAATGTTCCCTATAGAGATGAGGTGCCATGTGCAAGACGCAGACCCCTAGCTCCAAGGTCAAGGTTACACTTGGAAGTCAAAGGTGTTTCTTGTCTGGTCCATAACTCTGCCATTTATCAAGGGATTTGAAAATAATCTGACACAAATGTAAACCATATTGAGAAGATGTGTCACATTTTTGACCGAGGTCTCTTAGGTCAAGGTCACAAAATGATATGTGATTTTTTTGTGAATACAACTGTGGCATTCTTGGGCCTACTTTGGGAGCATTTGTCACCAATAGTGACAGCTCTAGTTAAGACTGACATTGTTTCTGGACAGAACTTTAATATTTTGCCATATGATTTAGTTATCATATTCTTGTGACCAAAATTTGGTATGTTTCTTAAGATGTATGTATCTAATTAAGTATATGTTGAAGTAAATATTTTTTTATTATTCTAACTAAATAAAACATCAAATTTTATGTTCCAACATAGCAATATACATGTATGTTCTTTTTCTTTGATTATTGTATTTGTTATTATGTCATATGCTCTAAATGAGCAGTGGCTTTGAAATAAAAATCTTGAAGTCTTAAAAAAATCTTGATATTGATTATTTTATTATGTCTAAGTAATATGTTCATTAAACTCTTTGTCCGCCAACCATTTTTCACTGACTTCAGCATGTTTTGTCTAGTTAGCTTGACTAGTCAAAGTATAGAGAGCTATCCTACTCGACCTGGCGTTGGCATTCTTTTGCATCCGCACTTTGGTTAAAGTTTTGATGCACTTTTACTTTATCTCTGTAATTACTTGATGGATTTGTTTCAAACTTAAAATAGTTATTCCTCATCATTCCTCTTTTTAAATAGAATTTCAGGTTAACTTTTGATGCACTTTTATTCTATCTCATTTATTACTAAATGGATTTGATTTAAACTTAAAATAGTTGTTTTACCTTATAACCCACATCATAAAACACAAGGTCCATTACTCTGATATCAATGTTTCATGAATTGTGCCCTATTTTACTTAGAATTTCAGGATAGAGTTTTCATACACTTTCACTCATATCTCAGTAAATAGATTTGATTAAAACTGTAAATAGTTATTCAACATCACTCACGGCATTTACAAAAGTGACATAACTCTTGCACAAATAGTTCGTGAATTATCCCCCTTTTTACTTAGAATTTTTACGGGCAAAGTCCCGGCAGCTGGTTTCCAGGACAGGACTGTATCCTTACGGGGAGACTGTAACTTTTGGGTACCGTAGTAACTACTACAGTATTGCCCGTTATTTATGATTTATGATTTTTACGGGCAAAGTCCCGGCAGCTGGTTTCCAGGACAAGACCGTATATTTACGGGGAGACTGTAACTTTTGGGTACCGTAGTAACTACAGTATTGCCCGTTATTAATACCGTACAGTCGACCCGTACAGTTACGGAACTGTCCTGGAAACCAGCTGCCGGGACTTTTCCCGTAATATTTTACGGTATTTTTTTACAGTGTGTCAGGCTGCGAAACAACAGTTCATGAGTTCGAGCCTCCGCTCCGCTCAAAGTAAAATACTAACGTTTTTTAATGAGGCCTGTGTATGAGTGCTATAAACCTGGTACGAGGTGGTCCGAAATGTTTTATAACATGACTTCATGGAGGTATTTTCATAACTTATATTCGTCAATTTTTGACATCCGTCCGGCAAAATTTAGAGGTAATATAGCACAAACTATGGACCGCGATCTGTTAAGAGTAAATTACCCCCGGAATTAAAAACAAATGATTTAATTAAAGATATACAAAGGTCTCTGAATAGATCACTTAAAGAAATAGAAGTAAAGGTAAAAATAATTAGAGAAAGAAAAGCAATAACTTAAGTTTCGTAAGGGTGATATGTGAATTTCATTTATTTGTATTTTTTTTTTTGAAAAGTCGAGAAAATAACCAAAGTTATGTGTGACTTTTCAAGAAAAAGAATCGAAAATTACCCAAGTCGGCCTTTTCGCTCAAATAAGAGTATAATTGATATACATTTTTTTTTTGAAACAAAATTCAGATCTCGTTACCACAGCAGTAACTGTAGTAAAGACATTAGGAAATTTTTGTTGAACAAACAATAATAATAATAATAGTAATAATAATAATAATAATAATAATATTGATATCTTTTAATGAAATTTTCAATTCAGACTCGGCTCGGTTATTTCACAATTTATTTTCGGAAGAAAAAAAGGAAACGGCCGAGTTTGTCATTACACGAGTTTAAAAACAAATGCACAAACAACCGGTTGCTTTCGAGATTTTATTTGTTATTTATTTTAGATATAAGACAATTACCTGTCAACTTCATGTCATCGTAATTAAATGCAAAATTTAAATCTATATAAAACTGAATCAAAAATAGAGAGAGGAGAGAGAGAGAGAGAGAGAGAGAGAGAGAGAGAGATACATATATATATATATATATATATATGTGAAAAATAAACCAAAAAAGTAAAGTCGGCGTAAATTGAAAACATTTATTAAAAGAAAATCTTAAAGAAATAAAAGAGACCTACCCTGGAAATATCCCTGAAACTTATGCCAGTGCAGGGGAGATACCAGAACTGTTTACGCAATATACTTTTCGCGTCGTCATGGTGACGTTTAGCAGGTATCCGTGACACAGAGCTTCCTTTTTATTTCTTATTGAATAAAAGATGAAAACTACCGGTGCGGCGCGGAATGGATCGTACGTATCATTGATAAGCGTGTAGTAATGAATAAAATAACAGTGTTAAATGCTTACAGGAATGCGTAATTTACAAAATAGCGTCACTTCAGTTAATTACGTCGTTTAGTTTTTTTAAACAAGTATTAGCGTGTAGTAATGAATAAAATAACAGTGTTAAATGCTTACAGGGAATGCGTAATTTACAAAATAGCGTCACTTCAGTTAATTACGTCGTTTAGTTTTTTTAAACAAGTATTTCATTTCGCGCATGATAAGATAAAGAGCGTGCTTGTAATTAGTTACAGAGTTTTGTATCTGAGACAGGAAAATTTTCATATGCGTGATCCATCTTTTCCGTAACAAGGAGGGTTGCCCTCTATTTCTCTAAAAATACAAAATAAAAACATTTATACCATACATTGATTAGCCACTAGACTAATACTAAATATTTTACTGTCTAATCATATTTTTGTCTAATTAAATTTCAGAGAGACAAAAAACATTCTGTTTTAGAGACATTCACAGAGGAATGATGTTAAAATTAACAGTCTAATACAATCCGAAATCGAAATGCTCTTAGAGAGATGATTGGCATCTATTGCTATTAGATTATACCATGGATAATTTGGTACATCATGCTAGCGGTCAAGTGTTAAATTTATATTAGGGTTGTGGATTTTCGGATTGAACTAGACTATGATAATGGACACGGGATATACACTGGCTCAGTTTACTATATTCAATCATAACAAGATCGGGCTGCCCATAAGACAGCCAAGCTCGACTATTCGAAATATTGTCCCAAAAGCAGGAAAATATTACCCAAAATGTTAAAATATCAAAAGAGTTTTAAGTTCAAAAGGGGTCATAATTTGACCAAAATGCATATCAGAGTTATGGGACTAGTTTATAACCGGAAGGCACATGTAAAGTTTCAATTCAATATCTGCATTAGTTTTGAAGATAGTAACTTGCATATAAAACTTTAACCAGAATTTTCTAAGTCCAAAAGAGGGCATAATATGCTCAAAATACATGTCAGGGTTATGGGACCTGACCCAGTGAGGTTGGTAATTGGTCTAGAAAATGACAAAATAAGTTTCAAATCTATATGCCTTTAAGTAATAACTGTATGTACTTGCACGCAAAACTTTAACCAGGATTTTCTAAGTTCAAAAGGGGGCATAATTTGGCTAAAATATAGGTCAGAGTTATTGGACTTGGTGCTATCAACTAGTTTTATAACCCTGAAGACACATTTGAAGTTTCAGTTCAATATCTGCATTAGTTTTGGAGATAGTAACTTGCATGTAAAACTTTAACTAGAATTTTCTAAGTCCAAAAGAGGGCATAATTTGCTCAAAATACATGTCAGAGTTATGGAACTTAACCCAGTGAGGTTAGAAATTGACCTAGAAGAAGAAAAAATATGTTTGAAAGCTATATGCCTTTAAATGATAGCTGTATGTATTTGCATGCAAAAACTTAACCAAGGTGTGACGCCGACGCCAGGGTGAGTAGAATAGCTAAACTATTCTTCGAATAGTCGAGCTAAAAATGTAAAAAGATACATCATAATCTAGGAGCTAGTCTAATAATTTAAAAGAAATTTGAAGGTAGTAAGAAGACATTTTAAATTTTAAAAATGTCTTGATCATTTTCAAATTTTGTCGTTCATAAACGACTTTTAAGGATATTTTCAATATATATATTTTTCAAATATTCTGAACACCAAAAGTTAAAAGTTTTAATTTTGATTCCATTTAGTTTATACTAACTTATTTTAGCTCGATTGTGATGAAAGCTTAAAGTTTATTTAAACCCCGCTCAAGTCCGCTTCCTGGAAAAACCAGTACTGGTGTCATATGAGAAGTCATGGCCGTGACCCCAATGGGGCTGGAATCCATGACCCCTGGGTTGATAGGACGTCACAGTCACACCTTAACCATTAGACCACCGCTCTCCTGATTTGTTGAGTGATTGTCATTGATCTTTCAGGCTATCTTATTAAAACTGTATGCAATATTTTTTTAATTTAATCATTATCAAGAAACTACTTTTAAGATTATGAGTATCAAAAGCATCATACATTCATCACAAAATTGTTTTTATGTGCCAGAAAAGATACAATTAGTGAATATCATCAACTGTTTGTAAATATGGTATTATGTATGGTACTGTGTATGCATGTAGTAACTTTTATATATCTAAATATTTAAATGTATTGGATATTGTAAGGTTAATAGGCGGATGGTTCTCCGACCCCTATTATACCAGTTACGGAGATAATAAACGGGGTTACCCACAAGGGGCCTCAAAGAAAAAAAAAAAAAAAAAAAAAAAAAAAAAAAGATTATGAGTATGAATAATCTTCAGTTTTTTAACCGAATTTTTAAGCAAATCTGAAATTTTCAAAATGGGCTCAGCTGTCGACACACTCAACCTAAATGACTTTAAATTCTGTGAAAGTTGCTGTTCCTGTAGTTAGTTTTTTTTGTGGTCCTTGACTGTGCTCACTGCTTAAGCGTTTGTGTATCAAAATTGCCTATTTTCTCAGATTTCTGTGATTTCAGCAATAATCAGTGACATGTTTTGAAAAAAAAAAAAAAAAAAAAAAAAAAAAAAAAAAAAAAAAAGACAACAACAACAATAAATCTGTTTCAAACCAGCTATTACTTTCAATTATTGTCAATTTGATTTTTTTCCCCAAATTGTATAGGCCAAATAAGGCTTAAGCGAATTTTGTTCTTTACATTATAAAAAATGGTCGTACTGTCACCGAATGGTGGATCTTAAAAAAAATAACGCGACAATGCAAGACAAAATTGGTGGATCAAACAGTGGCTGTTGGTCATATCGCTAGGTCATATCTATACCAGTCAACAAATGACCTTTGTTGTTTTCTTTTGAGGGAAGGAGACGACACGTCAGTGGGTCAAAGGTCAAGATAACAGTGGCTGTAAAAAGAAAGCGTTTTCCGAGCGCCTGTGCTCACAGTATTCAAACTTCATATGATGCAAGCCTGTGGCTCGTGGCCTCTTATGGTTTGATTGACCATGGGACAAAGGTCAAGGTCACAGTGACGCTTGGACAGAAAACGGTTTCCGATTGATAACTAGAAAATGTTTAGTTTAAACATATTTATCCGCCAAAAATTTCAATATACATACAGTTCTCAACAAATAATACAATAGTTTGACGAGTGGAGATATAACCGAAAACAAATTGCTTATTGAAAGGTTCGTTCCACTACAAAATCACGGTAATCGGTTCATGAAATAATGAAGTACATAGAAAATGTTTAAGCATACAGCAGTCAAACTTTATAAGATGACCATCTATGGACAGTAAGTGACCCCTTTTTGTTTGGAGTTCAGTATATCAGAGGTCAAGAACAAAATGACCTTGTGGGTGAAAACAGTTTTCGACCAATAACTGTAATGCTCGATTCTACCATTGTCAAACTATATAGGATGATTGTTGGGATCGGGATATGGCCCTATATCATTGTATGGTATCACTGAGTGGAAGGTCAAGTTGACGTACACCTTCCAAATTACGAAAATACTTATATATAATTTTACAGGATAGTTGCTTGTGGTCAGTAGATAATCCCTATTGTTGTGAGGTCAGTGAATGAAATGCCAAGGTCAAAGTGAGCGTGTGATTGAAAATAGTTTTCGACTGCTTGGACCTACGGTTGTCTCACTTCACAGAAGGATTATACGCGGTCAGTGGATGACCCCTAATTATGATTGGTCGTTAGATCTAAGGCCAATTCCACATATGGGGGTACATGTGGCTTGCAAACAGTTCTTGCTATCTCGGCAACAAGCATGGTTACACTTCAGTTACAAATGGTTTGCTGTTGATTCGTTGGTTTTCATATATATATATGGTGGCTGTTTCTTGTCATTTCTTTCTTGCGTGCTGGCGCGTTTGAAGAGCGCCAACAAGCAAACACGCCAAAAAGACTATCTAGCGCGCAAATACGTATCGGCGCGCTAATTTGTCGTTCTCACCTTTGAAGAGAGCCAACACACTAGAACGATATTGTAGGAATCAGCCATCATTGATTTAAGACGAGAATAGAAGCAATATATTGTTTTGATCCGCAAGAAAAAAATGGAACATGCGTTCAAAGAGCTCAGATCTTATGCTTGTTGCATCAGCAATATCCAATTCTGTGTGAACAGGACAGAGATCGAAAGATTTTGTTTGGAAAGATCTATTGTTTACTCCGTTGCTGTAGTTAAAACGGGTGTCGCGTAAATATGAATACTTTAATATTAGCATAGTGTGACACTGACCTTGGAGCTAGGGTTCTGGGTCTTGTACATGACATGTCGTAGGTGTATTAAGATTTATTTTGTTCTTATGGACTGTGTCTATGGTCATTCTTCAGAGATACTTAATTATTATGGTTTATAGTATCCTAAGGTAAAATCAAAAAGGTTTTGTTTTGTAATTTCGAAATGTTATTGCAAACGTTTAAAACGTTTATGGTGACCAAAATTTGAAAATAATCCGTATGTAACGATCTTCATAGTTTTGTTTTATAAGCGGTAAAATGAAAGTCCTTTCGAACAAATGTTTTTTCCCCCCATTTATTCCAATAGCAGTTTCTGTACACAACTTATGGCAAAAGTCCTTTTACTGGTAATTTTATTTCTGTTTTGCATGTATACAGTAATTCTGACAAATTTTATGGAATACGTATTGCATGACTGATAAAAGATCTTACAAGTTGCTTTGATTTCTCCGCGGCATCATGTCAAATACCACATTTATAATGCATGTTGTTACAGGAATAGAGATGGTGTACAAAGCCGTTTTATAAGGAATAAAATGTTATTTCCAGGGCAAAACCTATCCCATTAAGGTAGTTCTTCATACTTGGATTTGGCGTTTTCTACAACTTAGAATTTTATTAAAGCCTGATGATTATACCCAATGAAATAGGGTCGTGTGCTTGATTTCACTACATTATAGAGCTCTTGCAAGTTTTCTTATTACGGGTATATAGAAAAATCGCATTTTTGTGATATTTTCACGTATAGATGAAATTCAACAATATAAATTTAATGACATTTGCCACAAAATTAGAATTAGAACATTATTTTTATATAACTATATTATATTGTTAAATACAATGTATAGGTCCATATTCTTAGTTCTTGGGATGCTTGTGCATGATTTTAATCATTCCTAGATTACAAGCTGATTTGATGACATTATTTGACATCATTTCAAGTAATAACATGTTTCGTGATTTTGTTAAATTCTTAAAAAGACAGTGACATTGCCTTTATCAACAAAATGCTTTTATTCGCTTCAAGATTTAAATTTCTGTACTCCATATTCAGAATATATTCTGCGTTACATTTTGTATCTTACGCCGTTACTGCTTGATTATTAAACCGCAGAACAATTGGCATACTCTTTGATTTTGTAGTTGACAAGCGAAGGATTTTCAAAAATGTGACCAACTTATTCTCGTATTATTTCATATCGGAAAAAATGAGTCACTTTACCACGAAGTGGTTCAAAATTAATCGGAATTCATAGATATGCCTACTTTGGATCAACAGCATTCAAGGTTGCGGAACAACTGCCATATACAGGGACTGCTAATAAAATTATAATGACCTTTTAATTAACATATACCCTCTCGATCATGAGTGAAGATTAAGAGTAGCCAATAAAATGAAACGAAGGCGCGGTTTAGTTTACTTTAGACGGAGATTTCTTGTTTTATCCTGTCAATAAAATAAAACGGGGTGTTTTAACTACAAGTCGGTTATAGATCATTTATTGACATTCTAATGCATTAAGTTCTGCTTTCACTACGCTGCGCTCTGTTTCGGCAAACTTACTTGCATTAGAATATCAATAAATGATTTATAACCTTTACTTAAAGTAAGATTTATTTTGGTGTTTCAGATTTTTCTACACTATTTAGTTTGACAGTATATGGTCGTATAAACTATATAAATACAAAATTGCTTAACAATTAGTTATTGTATCAGAAAGCCCTGGAGCAGATTGTACTTTTATGAACATTTAACAATTTTATAAGCATCACTCGGGAGGTTATACTACCTTACATTTTTATACTTACCAAGATATTTTGTAAAAAAATCTAGCCTAAATAGATGTTCTACACAGATCTGCTAAATCTGTACTTAAGTTAAAACTAACAAAACTTTGGTCCGCTTGATTAACTACTTAACAACTCTTTTCTGACACCTAAATTATTCTTAGGCCTCCTCGGTCGTGCGCTTTGCTTTGACGCGGAAAACCCTTTCATGTTATTCATGTTATGAAATTGCTTATTGTAAATTAATCATTACTTATACGCTATAAAGTTTTGATTACAAGGTATGGCCTGTATGAGAACATACAAGGTATTGCATAAAACTCAAGGATTACCTTTGATCTATTTTACGATTAAGACCATAATAAGGAGATATAATGTAAGAATATAATGTATGATTAAAAGTTTGTTGGTAAAAATTAAATTATAATTATAATTCGAGGGATGAAAGCAAAAGAGGTCTAAGTGTTTCCTTCGGAATCCTGTTTCCGCCATCGACTTTTCGACCAGATAAATACGCGAGAACTTGAAATAAAGCATTTAATTCCATCTTGTCTCGCTATAAATTTTCCGCGAAAAGTCTATATCTTGAAAGGAAATATCTAAGCGCGAGAAGTTCAAATCAGCTCTTCTAATTTCTACTTTTTAGTGGTAAATTTTGGCCGAGAAGTTGAAATTTTTGAGACAATTGTCGTGTTAAAAACTTTAAGATCTCGACTTTTTGCGGAAAATTTATAGCGCGACAAGTTGAAATTAAATGCTTAATTTCAAGTTGTCGCGTATCTATCTGGTCGAAAAGTCGATGGCGGAAACAGGATTCCATAGTTTCCTTTTATTTGTATTTACGGTAGATCATATTCGCTCTCAATACCAGGTAAAATCTCTATGGCGATCTCGTTGCTGCATGTTTGTGCATAATAGCTTTATTCAAAAGGCTTCGCATGGATTGATAAATGAAAAGGTTTCTTCTGTCTTATTAAAGTATCAAACGTGGATATTTATAATGCATGTGATGATGTGTCTGTTGGAATAAAAAAAGCGCTATTGATATATTGATTATTTTGATTGTTATTTCTACAAGAACATTGACCCTCGTTTAAGCTTGCGTGATATGATTCAATCTTATTGATTAGAAAGAATTATTTCTTTACTAATTCAATGATAATGTCTCGTCTGATAAGTTAAATATAGGGTAGTTGTGAGGCTTGCTGGCCATACACATGTTTAAACCCTCAGGTTACTTTCATTTAAGCTCGCTATGACGAAAGTCACCACAGCTGTCGCGATACCCCAAGGGCCAATTTCCTGTTGGCAAGGTTAATTACAATTCCAAGTCGGCGTCCCTAATTCCAGAAAGCGGACTTTTGTGGGAATATAAATCAAACAAAACTTATAAGTATATTTTGTTTATGCGCATTTTCCGACGTAAAACATTATTAAACTGAAATTGAATGTACTTTACTAGTCCAACACTATAGACAACTACAATTCCTACACGTAGCTTCGTTCAACGAATTAAAAAAAAATACTATTGTTGCTCTAAATCAAAAGAGAATAAGAGTGAAAGACACATTAACATCAACTTCAAAATGCTTCCGGCTTCTCTTCCTCGAGGAAAAGCGGTTAATTTAGGAGAATTGTTTGACAAAGACCAAAATGCATATGCAACAGATATTCCCTTTTTGCCAAAAGTAGTGGCGTGGCTTTCATCTTAACCACTTCCATGCTGGGACACGAGTAATTCTGCCTTTGCGATCACTGCAGGTCATGATCAGCCTGCATACCCATGCAGTCAGATCATGACGTGCACTGTTCGCCATTCAGTCAGTATCTTTTTGGTATGCGTCCATTTTAATAGTTAATGTTAGAGACAGACAAGTTCATTATAGAAATTAAGCAGGGTATTGGTTATTATTGTACCCCATCCAATTAAAATCTGTCAAAAGATACCACTTGGCGGTGTTAAGTTAAGGAGACAGACAAGAATAGAACAGATTTTAAACGGCTTCTTGTTATGAATCGCTTGATATGATTAGCACACTTTATTTGTAATTGTTACGCTAAGGGCTTGCTAGAGCTAAAATGACAAACCTTTAAAAGACTTCTCCCGATAACCCTGGATTAACCTCCAAAACGTGATGGCCTTTCTTAAGTTTGCTTAAATGATTTTGTTTGCCTACATTAAGTTCAAAGGGATCAGTTTGATTTGTACTTAGGGGCAACCAGGGCTAAAACTGAACTTTTTCTCATGTACCAATTGATTAGCGTTCACTGAACTTGGTCAGAAACATCCATTCAGGATCATATGTAAGTTTTTGAAAGGTTCTCTTTGAGAGATTCTTGGTCGTATCTTACCTATTTCGGAAAAGTATTTAGGTAATTCACAAACCAGTTGTTCAGTGTCAAAGATCGAGGCTAGGGAGAACTTTTAGAGCCATTATGATGATTATAAAGGTCGAGGATAGGGGGTAACTTTAAGAGCCGTTATGCTTACATTCTCATAAATATGTATCTGCAATACTTTCCAGCATGATTTTATTTCGAAGCCGTCTGAATTTTTATTCTTGTAAAACAGCAAACGCGGTACACCCGTAGAATCAGTAATACTAGTTCAGCTTAGACGTTTGCACAGCCTTTTTGACATTCATTCTGACTGACATCCGTACGGTAGGGGAGACTAGTACTATTATCTTTGGTCAATTCATTGTTTCTGGATTTAACTTTCGTTCTCTACCACTAGTTCATTCTGGAATGTTGTCAGCTACTTGCGAGGAACTTGGTTATACTTGTATGAACTGTAAGAATAGTTTGTTAATCACGCAAGGCCACCTTTACATCACTGAAATATTTAATATCAATTTTAATGTGAGAAGTATTCTACTAGCAAAGTAGCAGAAATGTGAACATCTATACACTTACAAACGAAGTTGTACGGTCTAAGGACGTTTTAACAAATAGAAAACAAACTTAGCTTAATATCGATTCGATGAGAGCATTTATTCTACAAGCATGACATTCAAACACAAACCAATACAAATACTCGACAAAGATGCGAATATAATAATTCATGTTATGTAATATATTCTATAAATATAGGTTTAATCATATATCATTTCAGAAATTCATGAAGTTTTACTGAATTTTGTTTGAAATAATAATAAAGAAATTAGACAAAAGGTTTATTATATGTTCTAAAAATAACCTATATTTCATTGGCCGAAACCCCTCATCATCTTTCAAAATATATTTCATGTTTGGTAAGTGGGTTTTTCCCATTAAACATAGCTTTCGAAAAATAGAAGAGAAGTTTTATAATGTTTTTAAGAAATTAAGAATATTTTGTAAGTGTTCATAAACCTGCATCCATATAATAAAACAGTTATTGAATCTTGAGCCATTGAATATTGCTCTATTCCGGTGAATATCACAGCATATCCAATGGCTCAAGAGTCAATAATTGTATAATGTTAGCTAACGGTTGTCCCCTCTTTATCAAGAATAATTATTCAGCTTTGCAATACAAGAAGAAATATTAGATAAACTATACATAGCATACGAAACAGTTAAAAAAAAAAAAAAAAAAGAAAAAAAAAAAAAAAAAAAAAAAAAAGAGACAATTAGAGCTAATATAAAACAATCAGGACAAATACAATAACTCAGGTAAAATATGAAATATAGGCCTTTTGACTGGTTACATTAACAGGATAAATATGGAATGTATAACATAATTATATTAAGCAAGTGATTTTAAACTGGTCTCGGATGTTTCCTCTGGCGAACACGGGCGACACAGCGTAGATATTGCGCGATTTTAACAAGCCAGTAAAAACGAGTATCTCATTATTTTTATCCTTCAACAGGATTTCCTTCTAAATTTTATTAAGCATCACAAACTTACAGTAATTTTAACATGTCGTGGGGCGGCCAAAAAATCATATTATACTTGGACTCAGTGGAATTTTTTTCTAGTTCTTTGATAATGTAGGGCAATAGATTTCCGTAAAGTTGGGAATATTGCACATATCTTCATTTCTCTTGATCACACACAGTCAAGCCGAGTCTGCCATTATTTATCTTGTTTGCATTCTATGGTTAAAATAATCTTAGGCTTTATTATTTAGAGTTGCAATATGACTGTACATCTCTCCATTTAAAGTTTTCAAGTTTATGTTTCATACACATATACACCAATTCTTAGAAATACACTTGAGTTTCGACGTTGAAGGCTCATAATGACATTGTTTAAAATGTGACTATTGTCACCATTTTCTATTATGAACATAGAATGAACATAAAATGAATTAATTTCTTGTTAAATCCTTTTTCTGAAAATTGCCTTCTTTAACAGATATGAAATGTTTGAATATTGCTGAATATACTTCAATGTTTTATCTATTGAATCTATTGTTTTATTACCTCCCTTTATGGCTCTAACTATAACACTTCTAGGGTAATGTTAAAAATAGTGTGCTTTTCTAACCATTTAATTACGCATAACATCTATTTGAAAGACTGTTTATTATGAATTTAGAACAAAAAAATTAAAGTATTATGGACCTTTAACGCAAACGTACATTAATACCATTTGAAAACGGTGCTATTGCAGGCTAATCGAGTTAAAAAAATTTGTATGAATTAATTTATTCTATAAGAAGATCCTTTGGAAGCATAGAACGCAACCTAGGAAACAACAGCAGACTCGGTTTGATTGGGTCAAGAAAGAGTAATGAAATGTGCAACATCCCTCAAGACCCCTAGCACCGGCTATAGCGGAACTTTATTATCCCCAAAGGACCAGAAGAAATTACAACATAATGTTTTAAAAAAAAGTAATGGAAAAATTTGTTTATTTAAATTTATCCCTTCAATTTTGTTTTTCAAAGGATTGTTACAACTGAAGATACAAACATGCATCCAATTCTAGTAGATTATTTATCGCAGACAGGATATGTTCTTTAACACTACTGTCATTAATAAATAAAATTATCTGTCTACATGAAAAATAGAACAATTTTGCCGTAGCAATTCATAAATACATATGCAATAAGCAAATATGACTGAAGGTGTCTAACATTCTATGATGTTTAAGTAAAACATTTATTTAAGGAACAGAATGACCCAATACACAGTGTTAGATCCCTATTACAAACGCAAATTTAATTGACTGTTATAGAATGTTAAATTAATTACCTTCTATTAGTAAGAAATTATTTTAAAAGCCAAGTATTTTCTTTTATTTCAATGTAATTTCTAGTTTTATATTTGCAGTTGATAGAGAACGGGATATTTAAATAATCTGAACCAAAATGCAAATTCTAAAATGTTTCCTACTTCTGAATTCTTTTATTTTCCAATCTTTCAAAGTTGCGCAACCAAGATAGGGAAAGGGGGGTAATCATGATTTATATCGTACCTTATGCAAAGTACGTTTATTAAATTTTTACTTATGCTTAAAGGAAAATTTTTCATACTCAAAATGTGTTATTTTCACTTAAATTGTACCAATAACCTAAATGCATGAAAAAAAATACCAGTTTCAGTTTGATACAATCAATTTTCAAGGTTTTATGGCTTTTTCAGTAACGTATGCTAGCGCGCCAAATTTCCTGGAAAAAAGCTGTCGCGACATCATTTTTGACCACTTTTCCTTGCTTGAGCTTATTTTTGCCATATTTTATCAAGTTTTACCATAAACTGCACTCAAATCACACACTGTTACTGTAAAATATACCCAAACTCACCCCTGACACCTAAAACTTATCAATATTTAGTCAATAAATATGCATTTTTTGAAAAAAAATACACCCAAAACAGTGATTTTGAAATATTTTTAGTTTTTCTTCTTTTTCTCTGCTAAATTGCACTGAAATTGTCATTTTCTGTCATAATCTGGCCAAACTAGCCTATTTACAGCCACTTCTAAACAAGTTTCAATTTTTACCCCTGCAAAACTTATAGGTTACATTCTGCCAATTCAATTCCTTATTTATTTCATATTAATAACAAAACATTCAGACCTCATTTTCAGCACTTTACAGCATTTCAATGATATGAAAACCATATATGGGCATTTAGTATAACATGTCTTCTTATCAAAAATAGAAAAATATTGACATGTTATGTTGTATATAAGAAAAATAATCTGTTCTGACAAACATCACCCTCTAAAAATGCCCCCATGAAAACAGCCGTTTAGCAATTACGCGTAGGTAGACATTTTTCGCAAAGAATAACACTTATTCCAAGAAATTTACAATGAAAATGGTCTAGATCTATTCTCAATACTATAAGCAATAAACATAAGCCAAAAATTTAACTGTCACCTCCTCATGTTACTCATTATACCAGATTTCATCCATAGCATGGAACTACATTTTGGACAACTTCACATGTAACACTGAGTAGTCACTTCCGGTTTGGTGTAATCCGTCCTAAATAACTCCCTCTTGGTTGGGCATCCAGGATAGGAAAAATCAAAATATGAAAAACATCACCAGTGAACATGTACCATGCATTATGCGCCAGGTAAGCATCAATACGTGTAAATAATCAGATAATAAAGTTTGCACAAATCCATTTAATGATCAAAAAAGGATTGACCTCCTTTAAATCTATTTACAACAACATGTAAGCTAAGTGCTTTAATTTCAGTCTGAATATGTACATGTTATAGCATGTATATTTTGATATATAGACAATAAAAACGATGTAAACAATGATGACTGAATAGTAAAATGTCTTTATATGAAATATGAGATAATCTCAGGCAGGATGTGACACTGATTAAAACTTTAACAATTTTAAACTTGTTTTCCAGACATAAGTCTTATTGGCTGCGGTCTTAATAATTGCCGTAACATGTTCCTATCCCGATGTATTAAGCATTTTGGTTACAGCAAATGTTTTTAGGCTATGTATTTCTGGTACAGAAATCTGGTTCAATTAAGATATGTACAATTTTTTCTGATATAATAAATTTAGAACAGGTCCACTTGAACAAGTAAATGAAGTATACAAAGTCCACTACGGTAAGATGACTACAATTATCTCAACTGCAGTATAAAGCAATCTTCTGATATTTGTCAATGATGTATATATAATATTGTTTTACAATATGTTATAACACAATGTTTGGATAAAAAATTTAACATAATGCATAAAACTCTAATCTTTTTGATTGCTTATAATATTTATAAATTTATATATATTAGTATTTTTAATTACAAGTCGTTTAATCTGGTGCAAAAATAACAGAAAAAAAATGTACATAATTACAGTGAAATAATTCTGAAGAAATGATACCAACACATGAATTTGTTACGTTGAATATTTGTACAAAGGTGTATAAATATTCATGCGTAGATGAAAAAAATCTGCAGACAGAACAATAAAAAGAACTACAATATTTTACAGACTGGACGGCAAAAAAATCAATGTTGACTTTTGTCCTCCACGCGTGACCTTGACCTTTGAGCAATAAAGTAAAATCCTTTTGAAGGATGATTGAGTTTTTGACCGGACAGAAAAAAAACCCTACTGACCTTTGACTTTAGATTGTAATCTTGGCCACTGTGTTATAGGGGTCTTCGTGTTGCGCAAGACACTTTGTCTCATTATGAGGAAAATTGATGCCAAGTTATATATAAACCCTGTAGAAAATTTTTCTAATGATTTGACCTCCAAACATCACCTTGACATTTACACTAGAGGTCTTGGTCTTGCGCATGTCACATTGTCTGTTTTTGGGGAACTGTTATGCCTAGTAATAATAGTGTAATCCCACATGGCAGAGTTCTGTACTGGACGCGAAACAGATCCAATTAATGCCATGCCAATATCTGAACTCCAAGAGCGACCTTGACCTTTAAGTTAGGGGTCTGAAAGTTGTAAATGAAAACATGTCTTATTATGAGAAAAGTTTGAGCCAAGTAATGTTAATCCCTTGACTGATTGTTAAGTATCAGAAGTCCTGTTGATCTTGCACCTTCAAATGTGGCCTTTACCTTTATTTATAGTATTCACATATCCATGAAATGTAATTTAAACTGCAATTTTCCATAATCATACATGTAAACAGGCTAATTCTCCATGCAAACAGGCAAATTCTTACTAAGAATATAATGCATTTATTGCTTTGTACAATAATAAAACCCATACGGTAGTCTTCTTGTGAATACTAATGACCTTGCTAGTTTTCTTAAAATGCAATAATATAGTGTTTTAATTACCGGAACTATTTTTTTCAACTTTTTTTAAGGTAGTAATTTAAAGCGATTCATTGACTAGTAGTATGATCAAATAAAACTCTAACATTGCTCGGTTTTATTGCCAGTTTCACATAGAAGAAGGTCAAGCTCGGCGATAAACAACGGTTTACCCGCGGACCGGTAAGAGAGCATTTTGATGTCCATATTGCCGTATGAGGACTGGTTCATTACTTCTCAAGTAAAAGAAGTCCAGCATTGTATTTCCACAATATTTTAACAAGAATGTTAGAATGAAATGTTCAAGAACTTCTTGTGGTTTGTTACTTATTTACTACGGTTCATCGTTCAGATGCTTCAGTATTTAACCACTCGGGCTATCGGCCTCGTGATTGATTTTCTGCACATCTAAACTCTGAACCATGATGTATTAGACAACAAATCCACTCGAAGGTTTTGATTATTTGATAAACAAACCTATTAAACAACTTATTCAAAATAACCATTTTCTACTATAACAGTTGTAATAACTTATATTGCAACACTATGATTATTCAAATAACTAAGAAAATAATCCAAATACAACAAATGTAGCACAACCAAACATTTGCATATCAGCTATTTGGAAAAGCTACCAAAACAAATAAGACCTGATTATTATCTTAATGAAGCTAAAAGGTTCGAAGGGTTCATACCTTGATGACGGTGTTTCCTTTCAATATTCAATTTATGTATTGTATTTCAATAAGTTCATCCTAAATTAGATCAAATAATAATAAAGTAAACAACAGCCTTGAAATATTCCAACAAATGTACCGAATATGTATCATTTGTTCACAGATTTTTGTTGAAGATCTGATCTGTAAAAAATTGTTCAACATAATTTTATAATATGTCTACATGATTTTTGAAAAATAGATATTAAATGTATTGTTTTTTCTTCATGAATTTTCAATCATTCATTCACATACATAGTGGATACAAAATCCGTTATACGAAAACCAACGTTAAGGCTTTGCGACTAATAGCGATCAAGTTCACACTATTCGCTTTTCAGTTTCATAGTGAGCACATATCTGAATCTTTGCTGGCTACAAAGCCCCAATGTGCGGCGCTCAAGTACACCTTTGTTCATTTTATTCATGCACGCTTGTGTACAAGTCTGGTAATACAAATCACGATTCTTTTGGGGATTTTAATTACTTCATTTTAAGATAAAACCACCACTTCCTACTTGAAAGCTCCATTAAGTGACAGTAAGTCAGTAAGTCATTTCATTAAAACATACAGTAAATAATTGACTTATACGTTTGCATAATATTCAAAAAATATTTCCAAACAAAGGATACACAGTGCATAACACAGTATCTTTAATAAATTAACTTTCATCATAAAACTGTTAACTCTGTTCATGAAGTATATTTTGATTTTTCAGGAATTTTGTGTTCAGTTTAATGCAACACCGAAACAACTAGAGAACTTATGGCGACCTTCCCGGTTTTGATGGCACCGACAAATCCTAGGTGCCCCTCCGAGCATTCTTGCAGAAACTAGGGATCACCTGGGTAGTACCCCCAACTTCCCATAAGCCAGCTGGATGACTTTCCCATATGAAATAATTCTACACACCAAGCGAGGTTTCAAATGCACAGCTGTGGTGGGCAAATTGTTTAAAGTCAGCGACCAAAATCGCTCGGTTACGGAGGTATCGTTTTCACGGATTTTATTATCAGGATACGTTCAGTTTATAAATTCAGTTTTGACGTAAATCTCCTGTTTTCGTCATTCTATCTGCTTTTCATAGGAAATCGAAATAGGCTAAGTATCTTTTGTTCCCTGTAGCTTCTACTATGAGTTCAGTCTCCCGAAACATCATTTTGACGTTAACAACACTCAGTTTGTCGCTCTCTAGAAGGTGTACGACAACATCACAAATACATTCCGTGTCTTCTTCGTCCACATACATTGGACGTGTGGATACATAGATCTTCAATTTCATTTCTTTCTGATGTGGGGAAAGAGTTGCGTGTTCCCCAGATCTTGCATCGCCTACTCTTACATTTTCTCCGCATATATGTACTTCTTAAAGACATCTCTGCAGCGATCTTTTCCGTTGATGGCCACATTATGAATTTCTGGGTGGATGGAACGATCGAATGAAGGCGATATGCTTATGCCATATGTGTATTTGGAAACGCGAGATGTTATAGCCATAGGTCGGTGTCCAAAGATTACGGATTCTTTAAGAACAGCTTCCTCAGCTCTCTCAGGTATAATGATTTTCACGGAAGGAAATGCATTCTTGACAACATTTTGTATTATCTCACAATTTGAAAATCCACCAACAATCAAAACTACAGTCTTACCGTCGTTCCTTTCACAGCCACGACATCAAACAGATAAGAGATATGTCTAACGATAATATCACAGCAAGGTTTGAACAAACTGTTCTAAACACCAGTGTCTAATCTCATTTTATCACCACGCCAAATTAGTTTTCTATCATATTTAGATTATCTTAATGCTGTTTGAATGACTTTCCTTTTTCTTCATTGTATATCTCGAGAAAACAAACCAGGATTATGAGCGCCATCTTCCTAGTAGATTGTTGCCTTTGTTTCGTGATTTCCAACTGCCTTTGTAATTCTAGATAATCTTCTGTGTATCCATTGCAAAACTTACTAAATACTTCCTCGAAGACGATCGATATGATTTACTTATAAAATTCCTCGTCAACCTTTGTCCCATCCCATGCTCCACAAGTAGCCTTGAATAATTCCTTCAGTCCACCATCACTCTGTTTTTCATGTACTGTTATGTCTACTGTGCCTCCTGTAAATAACATTTATATCTTAAAAATAGTTTAGAACACTAGCTGAGGAACACTAAGCCAAACTTCTTAGTGCATTAATTTTGATAACCCTATAACCGTTTTGAAACACCATAAAGTTAGTTACTAGTGCCAGAGTCTCAAACTGAACTGTTTAAATTGTGCTATGGGACGCTTTGGTTCACTATATTTTCACACCGCAAATGAAGTTCATTCTAAATTCAAGATGGCGGAATACCTTAAGACGAAAAAATTATTAACTCGACAATTGATTGTATTTGTGCAATAAAGGCACCTAGATTCATAAATCTATTGAAATATGCGAGGTTGGCTTATTTTAACAGTAAAGACTTGTTGCCGCCTGAATTTTAGTTGATTTAAAATAAATCAACTACGGTCGACTGTTCACTTACCATTAAAAAGAATTAATTTCATTCAAATTGTAAAAGTTGTAATTATACATAAGAATGAATCAAGGGCACAAGCGAGACTGAATATTAGGACGAGAATTTCTAAATTGAAAAAAAGTATCCTACGAGAACAATGAATCATTTGATTATCAGGTAAGACTTTGATTGATTTTTTCATATACAATTGAAACTCGATATATCAAACTAGCTTATCTCATATTTCCAGCTATCACAAAGACATTTTCATTTCCCGTCCCGAAAACACGTGCACAAAATATAAATAACATTAAGTTCAATTTCAATTATCTCGAAACAGAATTCTCGATCCTTTGGAATTCGGGATCCCTGAAAAGAAAAGCTCTTACTTACTTTGTGGCAATCTGACTACTTCGGCATTTGTACTACTCATTCTAGACGGAGGATACAGAAATACCCGATGTTTCACAACTGGCTGTGTGACTGACATTCAAAGTATGTCCGATTCTGATTCAGTGATTCATTTTTGAAACTTTACTATCATGGAACCCATTTGATATTATGTTATGATAATATTCGTAGTTTCAATGGACTCATGCAATAATGTATTTTACCAAACTGACGTGACTGGTTTCCCGCTTTACTATATAATTTTTCTTGAAAAATCAAAATTGTGTCTTGTATCAAAATATATGAATATTAACTCCGAGCACTTTTCGCAAAAAAAACTTCTTCTTCTTGTCGTTCGCGAGTCTAGCGATATTGCATGGTGCTGTGGTTCGTTAAGTGAGTGCAAATGGCCCAGCATCTCTGTCTTCAACTCTCTAGGTTTCTTTCGGGGTTACCTCATCCTTAGTTCCGAGATAAAACCCTATCCTGGGAACACAGGAGCTATTTGGCCCATAGCTGGGGGTCTGTTCCTAGGCATCAGGGTGTCCACACACCAGTGGGCCTGGCATGCCACATGTCTGGGGACAGACCTCCTCAGAGCCCCTGCAGTTCTGCATGAGGTCGCAAGATGCTCAGTTGCCGTGTGGTGCCATCTGGGAGGCACTGCAAAAGGGCTTGTCTGCAGAGAGGCTATGTACTGGCAGGGAAGACTTACGCACTCGGATCCTTTTTCACCAGAAGGCTAGCCAGCGGTGGAGGCTGAAAGCGGAAAGTGACAAGCACATAACACACAGCACACCACACTTGAGGCATCAGCAGACAAATGTCACACTCCGCAAAAACAAAACAAGATTTTCAGTACTCAATATATAACCCCATAACTATGGTAAACTTCGAATGGGGCATAGAAACGAATTCTACGTTTTGTTTAGTCCCATCTCAGACGGAGAAATAATCCCTGTGCCTTCAATGAAACATACAAAACTGAAATTCAATACTAAACTTACGAGCCCTACTTGCAACCATCCCTAAACGAACGACCTGTATTGTTCTACAAAAAAAAAAAAAAAAAAAGAGAAAGAAATAAGCAGACGAAGCCTTACCGTTTGCTTGCCCAGCTCTATGAAAAGTGGTTAATTAGAGAACGTGATTTGTGAAGACAAAAAAATGCAACCTGTTAAATTGTTTTGTTTTCATGTTAACATAGTACTTTATGCAATGAAAATAACAGCAATCTTTGATAGACTTTTTCTCAGCTTCTACTGTGTTTTAATGGCCACTAGAACTGAAAACTTTCAAACGAAACCTTATCACCAAACTTGGTTTGTATCTTCCTTCAGCAGTTTTGTTCTGTTCAAATTTTTCCACTTGACTGAGTTATGAGGTCGTCAGAACTTAACAAAGAAACCCCTTGGACGATTTATTTTTTTTAGTCTTAGATGAAAAATTTCCAAACTTGCATACAAGCAACGTTTGATGGCCTGTCTTAAGTTTGTTTAAATGGTTTCACGCCAAACTACATTAAGATAACATAACTTAATAAGCTTTAAAATACTTCTTCTCATGAGCCGCTTGATGTTGAATGGTAACCAAACCAAACTTTGTAAGGAGCATCCTTGCGAGTAATATTTCTCTATTTTCATTTCGTTATTACAAGTGAAGATGATTGCATCTGGTAGTCTATCCTTTGAAAATGGTTTGATGAATTAGATATTTAAATCATTTAATGCTATCTGTTGTGCGTTAAGACCGATATAAACCACATTTGAACGTCTTGAAATCCTTTAATCGCGCTAGCAATTGTTGGATAATATGAAAATAGTTCCTGTATGGGTTATACCCGTCTTAATGCACAAGAAATTCAATCTTATATTTACATTTAAGCGTAGCTTGTGACCTAAGCAAGTCTTTTTTCTTCTACGAGTATTAGGAAACCAAAAATAAGAATACGCAAGACAGTCAATCCTCACAACATGTAAATTATAATAATCTGTCACTGGATTTAGATCCAGATGGGAACATCCGGTTCGCGGGTTACTGTTTTTGGCGGTAACGCGGCTCTGCTTTGCTTCCAGGTTAGATGAGAAAACTAATCTAGATTGTCATGTCCAAACGCTACTGTATGTGACTTGTATTTACTTAACGTTCCTGCAGAATTTTAAAGGTAAGAGTTTCTATCTGAATCAGTTTCCGGTCAAGTGAGACAGATAGATCTAATTCTGACTAACTTGAACATACGATATTTAGCGGTTGAAGCAAGTCTTACATATCATTATGCTGATTACTGGCTCCCTACGTTTTTTTCACAATAACCTACCGAGAAAGCAGGTTAGAAGTAGACCTGTTAGCAACTGAACTATTTGAAACTAGACCAGGTTGAAATTGTTGCTGTTTCAGTAGGTAAATGAGTTGCATTTGCGTCCTCTGGCCCTCAACTGATTTTCTTTGAGCCCATTGTAATTCAAATGATATCGTAAATATGTGCTCCTTTGTAATAATCAAATAGCTGCCTTGTTTTAGTGCAATGTTTGATTTTAGTTCTTGTCATGTATCAAGCAAGGCTAGGAGCAAACTGTTTGTGTTCAGGGGCATCCTTCAGTGCAGCTAGCCTCTTAGATATAACTTATCTACCAATATATAAAGTTAAATCAGAACATAACTGTTTAAATAGTTTATAAATTTATTCCATATCAATGTTGTTTTTTTAACAGTAGAAGCATTCTTTATGAATTGAATGTCAACATTGTTTAGGTATAATATATACTCTATCTGAGAATCTGCACTTTTTAATGAAGAAGATACGACTGAATGTTATGTAACTGCGTTACATTTGTCAGTCAAACGGCAACAAATCAACATGAATAAACAAAGTAAGCCAAAACTTACTTGGGCTAAGCTACATGTACCAATCTTACCAACAGTATACAATATCCACAGTCCGAAAGACGGATAACACGGATAATTTCTTTCTAAACACATGTATAAGATAGTCAAGTCTGTTTGCAAATAATGAAGTAAACTCGAAACGACTGACTTACAGATAGTAATTTTAATCGATGCAATTGTAATATTTGAAAATACGTGATTACAGTAAAATCTTATTCATGTCTAGAGCGTTACAAATCGTTTCTTCTTTGTACAAAGTTTCTAGTTTCCTAACATGTATTATATTCTCTAGTTTTAAAAAATCAACGCATTTGAACATATTTTGATGTTTGCAATATTTTTCATGTTCATATATTTTCTTAAACCAGTATACATTGAACATTAAAATACAAAATGGTATCAATCTTCCAACTTATTACACATTTCACACTTTCTACCATTCGCTGGGATTCTTAATGGTCTCGGCCACCGATCGGCTTCTATATACAATTTGTGTGATTTAACTCTTTAAATTACATAAAACTGTCAAAGTTCATTTACTGTGATATAATCAATTTAAAATTTGCAATAGTTCATTAAAATAATGCTCGAGTCCAGTCTTGTATCTTTTCATGCTAATTCTGCACAAAACTATCTTTTAATCTTTGTTTAACTATTTCTAGAAACATAAGAGTATTACATAAGTTTTGTTGCAGCCAAACTTCGTAAGAACATAAAAGCCCTTATAATTTAAAACACGAGTTTTACCCCCTCGATTATTTTCAAAATCAATTTAACTGGTATATTTTACTTAAATAATTGTTGTCAATGTTTATCCAATATTTAATAACATTGAATAAATGTCTATACACCGAGCAAGGATATTCTACCTGGCTCTCTCTATATAAAATCATCTTGTGTTGTATTCATCGATTATCTGACTAGAACTAAAACCCATGACTTTATTTCCATAAATCAATATTGGGCAATCAATGTACCAAATAAATCCAACTTATTTATAGGATTAACATACGTAGAATTATTGCTTAAACTAAAAACTGCTTTTTTGTGCTTTCCCTGCTAGTGCTAATGGAGCAACCACAAGTAAAAAAAAAAAAAAAAACAATTCTAGATATGTAAATATTTTAACAATTTCAATTAAGTTTCCACAATAAAAACGTGTTAGGCCGTCCAATTTGAATGTCATCACTTTTGTTTTGGATACAGTTACTTTTATTTTCAGGTATTACAATAATTACTTAACATATATAGCTATTGTTGCAATTATTCCGCATATACGAAAATAGCTAAGTTATCAACGTACAAAAGCAGAAAAAGTTTAAACGTATCCCTATAAACGTCAAGAGGATTCATCAGGACAAAGTTTATATATGTACACGGTAATATATTGCATTCCAAAAGAAATTCAAAGGTCTTAGCTTCTAAATTGGACATGGTACATGCATGAGCTGACAGCATCGGCAAGTTTACTTCGCAGTTAAAAAATTCCTTACGTTTTGACCAAATCAATTGAAAACGTAGGAGAAGTTTTCCGGACAAAGATTTCGGAACGGGCAGACATAGAGATGAGAGGGCAACTATATGCACCATAAAACAAAACTTTTCGCTGAGCATAGAATTTTAAAATATAAGAGCTATATCACTTTTAACAAATTTAATTTCATTTTTTTTTCTTCGGTGAGGGTTGTTACACTGTTCATGACCTCTGATGAACAAACTATCAAGCCTATTTTGCTATTATTTTGCTTGGTTGACTTCTGCAATCCCAACAGGTTTCATTATTTTGAATCTTACGCAGAAAAACAGCATAACTCTTGTAGCATCTTACAAAGGTTTTCATAAGTTAATAACTGCACTTAAATTACTCATCGGCCGTTCAAACATTTTTCCAAATCTAAATTCTACATATTCGAAGTTACAAGATCAGTTCTCATTTACGAATTATCATAAAATCAATTCCGCAATCTCAATTCTTTACACAATAAATATCAACAATAAAATGCTATTTGTTTTTATTATTCTGAGCTGAATCTTTCCTAACATTTTTGCAATTAATTGTCGAAAAAATGAGTCCATCACAGCCTACCAAAAATATTAACAAAACATCACATTAATCATACATCCTGTCAAACACTTATGTGTGCGGATTTAGGGCCATCAATCTCTCTTGTTATCTATTTAGTCGTCTAGATCATAAGAATTGTTAACACCTATAATAAGGCTAATTTTATCAAATGAAAATCAAAATAATCTTACGAAATGCAAGTTATATAAAGACATTTGCATGACACAGAAGACAAACTGGCAACACACCGTATAACTGCTAATATTGCATCACTATGATGTTGCAACATTTCCTTAAATCTTAAATTCCAGCCAAATACCCCTATGACAGTTTCAATATTGTTTATTTCTAGATCATTTTTCATCGTAATACATCATGATGTCCAACAATCATAAGCGCTACCTTATTTCTAGAAATACTCAAGTTAATATATGTCATAGGCAGTCTGAGATATAAGTTTCAAGAAACCTTCTTACTTTAGATATATGCGTTTCCGGTAACAAATTTTACAAGCTGGTATGTGTACAGAATTACATTTTTGAAAACTACTTGAGGCGAGAAGTGATCCTAGCAAACTATTAAACTCTCCTAAGTCTTTATTGTATGCTTGCAGGACTAAGTTTCAAAGACAAACCGTGCATTTTTACTTTTTGGCAAGAAAACATGCATAATTAGTACATATTACATGGATTTCAACTGAGCCTTTGATTTGTCAAAAATGAGCGTTTTGTAAAGATGAAAGATCATGTTAAGAAATGCCCTAAGCATATTATGACATAATTACTACTGAAACTGTTCAACAGACGATTTGTTTTAAAGAGTAAAACCTCAAGTGAAGTATATATTGAGAAATCTACTGATAGAAAAGAGATCTGCCTAAATGTATATATCAAAGTATGCAACAAATATAAAAAATATGAGAAAATAAGATAAGAAAAAAGATACTTGCATGACTGTGTTATTCTCCATGAAAGCACATAGAAAACTTTTCTATGAATGATGCAATGAACAATTTTCATAGGAAAACGGTTGTTTCCCTTGAGTAATGGCGTTTAAGTTAAATTTATAAATGTCTTAGTAGTATCAGGCTTAAATTCATACCGATACACATGGCGAAATGGTACTTTCCGACAATCTTAATGTTTCCTCACATAAAAATTTTCTTTGAACTCAAAATTCTGTGCGTACTTGATTCGAAGTCAGTGACGCTGACCGCTCGGCCAAGCTCGCCCCTGTCTGAAAGTACAGATTTGTACTAAATTTGAATTACACAGAGTGAAAACTTTCTTAACATGTATAAACATTTACAATACAGTAATTTATGCAGAAAAATATCGAGGACGGGACATCAGAGTACCAACCTTTTAGAAGACTTCTGCTCAGGTTTGCCAAAATTGTAAAGCCTGTGCCTGCATATGTACAAGATAATATTACACATTAATTCGATAGTTCTTTCCTGCGAACTGATTCATTTTATAGGCAATCAAAGTATGCTCTATATTTTTTCTGTCTAGACATTTCTGTAGCTTCCACCATCAGTTCTGTTTCGCCAAACATCATACTGACGTTAACAGCAACATTGTCGTCCCTACTGCCCGGAAGGTCAACTACTATATTTCCTAGGTACTCTGTGCCGTCCTCATCAACGTATTTTGGATCTGGTTTGCTGGATACATACAAATTTATCGTCATTTCTTGCTGATTCGGCCAAAGCGTAGAGAGTTCCCAAGACCTCGCGTCACCGATTCTGACCGCCTCTCCACAAGCGATAAATTTCATGAATACGTCACGACAGCGGTGCGTTGAACCCACAAAGACGCGTCGGTTTTCAGGATGGATAGAAGGATCGTACAATGGTGATATGCTTAGGCCGTATGAGTGTTTAGAAACACGCGAGGAAATTGCCAAGGGCCGGTGACCAAAGAGCACGGCCCCTTTCAGAACAGCTGAGGAAGATTCATTAGGAACAATTACTTGTACGTTCGGAAATGCCTTCTTTATGCAATTTTGCAAAATATCACACTCTGACAATCCGCCGACCAGCAGGAAGACATCTGTTCCTTTGACTTCCTCGTGATTTAGTAAATTACTAATGTGACCGACAATCATGTCATTGCAAGGTTTAAACAAGCTTTTAAAGATATCCGCAGGTATTCTGAGTTTATCGGGCGTTGCTTGTATTTTGCCATTGTAAACCGACTCTTCAACGGCTGTCATCAGCGTCTTCTGTGTTGAGTCTTGGTAAACGTAGACAAGAACATGTGGAATTTTTATTGTAAAAATGTGATTGTGTTTGTCAGTAACAAAGCGTTTACGCCCTTCGAATTCACGAAGTAAATCGAGATAGTCAAATTGGTATTTCTTTTGGAACAGTAGAAATATATCTTTCCCAACAATCTTCTCTATCATGCGAATAAATTCATCATCTATTTTCATCGAACCAGCTGTACTGCCACTGGCTTTGTAGACTTCTTTTAATCTACCATCACTCTGTTTTTCATGTACAGTTACATCCATAGTGCCACCTGTACCAAAAAAATACAAAAATATACATCTTAAGCTTTTTCTTTGTGTCTTCCTAATCATAACCACAACTATTGTTATCACGAGCACGCTTTGAAGAGATAATACCCAATACGAGCAAAAAGACACTATTTATCTTATCATAAAGTGGCTTTTACAAAGGAATCATTTCATACACAGCTATAACATTATTTAATTTTCTATCGTTTGGTAGTCATTGTGATATTAATTTCACTATCGTTCGTCAATGACCTCTGATACTTACCTTTGGAAGAGCTTACTTTAAACGGATGGATTTTTGGACTAAAATAAAGTAACAACAGATACCTAAGCGTCTCAATACGTTTATTCTTAAACTCGTTATGTATGATGAATAATCAAATCTTATACACTTACCCCCTAAATCAATGACTATATATTTTTTTCCTGACGATATTGGTTCGAATTTCTTCTCATCTCCCTCTTTCAAATTGCAAAAAGGGACTGTCTGACAGTAAATGGAAGCAGCCTCCGGTTCTAGAGCAATGGACAGATTGTCTCCTTCTATACCAGCCTTTAAAATAGATTAAAAGTTGATTTGATGAGATAAAATCTTCAACAGTCTGATTTTTTTTAACTTAAGCAAATATAGGTTTATAATCTTGGATTCAAGGTTTGGTAATTTGTCTTTCGAACGTCGTTTTGAAACTTCAAATGCACATCTTTATAGCTACAGATAGCACGTAGCTTGGGGCATTTCTAATAAGAATGACATAAAGCATTTGAACAATTTTAAATTATATTGTCTTTGGTAAATTTCGGACAAGTGTATATTGATATAGTGAAATATATGTAGTTCAGAAAAATTCATTTTGAACCCATTACGATGTCTAAGGTGGTAAATCAGATTTTAGTCAAACTATAAATTTGTTCAAAACTTCAACAACTGGTCATTTGTAGTTATTTGTGTTCAATGGTCTTAATGTGTGTTAGATCTTATCTGAAGGTAATTGTTTTCGGGTTACTTTTTCTACTATTAAGTCGCAGGGGACGAGCAGAACCTTATCCTGGACCAGCCATATCATATGTCATTCCGTTTGTAACAAACTTAAACATATTCATGTAATGTGTACGCAACCAGCAATACACGCATGCAAAGCACAGAACAGCGAACGAATGAACAGTGTTGTACAACAGGAAATGACAATAAACAGTAAAAGGCAAACTGGAAACTAGAAACGCATTTTATATAAATCGAAATTTGATATGGTAGAAAATATCGCGACTGTAACTAAGATTAGTGTAATATAAGCAGATGTAAGACGTGTTCAAACTTGTTAGAATTTTCAAATGGTATACGTTTACTGTTAAACAGAGTAAGAACTGTACTTAAAAAAAAATGTTTATTCTGCGCGAATTGCCAACAATTTTACTTCGGCCACACAAAGAATGAACTGTGCAGGAGAATAACACTGAACAGACAACAAACACGGAAGAACTACGTATGCTGAACTTCTTCGCTTACCTTAACATTGCGAATACTAACGGTAAATGTGAGAAAAATATTGTTATCAATTGCGTGTAATTTTAATGCAATCATTCTTTTTTCATAGTTCATGTTTCCGGAAAAGCATTTGTACTTTAAATTTTATTATCTATCTTTAACTTTTGATGAGATTTATATATTTGATTTAATGTACCTCTTTTCAAAAGTAACTCGTAATTATCAAAATTTTTATTCCTTAACTTATCGGACAAAAATGTGTTTTAGCAACAATTGTTATCTCCCTTTTTGAATGGTACGGTATCTTTTCTGCCTCGTTCATAAGTTTTATGCGTGTAAACAGGGATTCTTGCTGTGCATTTTACATAGTTTTAATGAACATTCCCGTATTTTACTGTTATGACCTACGTCATTGCATTATTTCTTAATGTCACTCACTGCTTGAAGATATATACAACTGAAAGCGTTTGCAGTGACAAATTGAAATTATTGATAAACATTTTACTACTGTTTTTTTTCCTGGAAATTCATTTTTTTACATTTTATTCCTGCACAAGGATTATACTGACTTGAAGTTAGAAAGCTTGCATGGAGGTCACGGTTTTAGATGTATTTGTATTGTTTAGATCAAGGTCCGTATCACCATTACTAAAAACATAATGTGGTTTCACATGAAAACTTTAGTTAGGAATGATGTAACCAGACCGAACCTGGTAAAAGCTTTCACAGAAACCTTTTTTGTTTCATTTTGTTTTCGATCAATGATTTAGAATGAACAGTTTTCAAAAGGACTGACATTAAATTGCATTTAAGTGCTTTTTGCAGGCAGAGGATGATTCTTCTATAATAAGACTTTTATTCCAGTCGGCGGTGGATAGCAATTCATTGAATTGTCTTGTTACATATATAGATGAACATAGCGGCCGGCAATTGCTCATGGTGCGATCAATATGCAGTAAGATTGTTTTGTTCCTAATTAAATGTTCTGAAGGATTTTAGTGCACTTAAGATTGCAATGTCAACACATTTACAATACTGTAGCGAGGGATACGAACATTTCGTACGGACTAATTTACACTCTGTTTCTTAGGAACGGAAGTAAAGTTTTTGTACATGCGCACTCTACCTAGGGCAAACAGACATGACCAAAGAAATTACTTCATTAAAGTTATATCACATTTTAATTAATTTGGTCAATACGTATGAGTCTCTATTACAATCAATTACCACTGCAGGAGAAAGAAAAATATAATAATGTAACACTTCGCAGATCCAAATCTGCTTTGCTTTGACTGATGCACATATTAAATGATAAGGGATTCATAATGAATGAAAATGCAATAATTAACAATAATTAACAATAAGTACAAATGGCCAAAGATTTCGTTTTTTTTTCAAGTATTCTGTCTGAAACTTTCAGGAGCACATTGATACCATGTGTTATTAAAATCCACCAAACCATGTCCGAAAGACGTCTCCAGACGTACAGAAAATGAACTATGCTTTTACTATATCCATAAGTCAAAAAAGACCATAAATATTGTGTTTTTTTTCCAAGCGATCAAGCTAGCATTTGCAGGGTAGCATTTTGGTATAACAGTTAAACTTTCTGCAATGTTTTATTGAAGTCCTAAAACACGTTCTGAGATATGACCCCGGACGTACAAAAATATAAGTACAAAGGGCCATAAATCTTCTCCTTACAGGGTCGCATTTTTTAGAAGCAATAATGATTTCGACCCTGTTTTTAACCCAACAAACCAGCTGAGGTATGACTCCGGACAGACAAAAATTAATGCCTTTCTTTGTAATGAGGTTGCCACATCCTTTTTATCATGAAAATAAAATGCGTCGATTACTTGCTATATCCTGTGTTCAATAATTGGTTTCTCTAACATTTTCAAAGGTCTGAGTACTGGTAAAAGAAAGTTTTATTGAACAATTGTTTTTTGTTTCCTCCCTTTATGGTTCTTATGGAATAAGTTCAATTGCAGTAATGAAATTCTAACCATATAATTATGCATCTATTTTGACAGTGTTTTATTTTATTTTGACATAAAAACTAAAGCCTTTTGGAACTTTTTATACCTTGTTTTTGAAACCCTACAAAACAGTTTTGAGATAAGACTCCAGGCGGACAAAAGAATCAAATAACAAGAGCTGGACCCGTAAGACAGCACACTCGACTTTTCTCAAAATTTATTAAACATTAATAAAAAATTTCTAAATTAAAAAGGGGCATAACTCTTTCAAAATTCAATCAGAGTTATGGTAACAGAGATACCCGGTATTTGTCTTTATCAAAATCTTTAACCAAAATATTCTAAGATAAAGGGACATAACTCTGTTAAACTTTCAAATCAGAGTTATAGGAACTGTTTCTCTTAGTGTAGACTTTTATAGAAAATAAATGGTTTAAGATTCAAGTCAATAGCTCTGAAGTAACAGAGATATTTAGCTTCATCAAAAACTTTAATAAACGGCGACGTCGACGCCGACTCCGAGGCCAGTGCAATAGCTCTACTTTTTATTAAAAAGTCGAGCTATAACGCTATATATATATATCCAGAGGGCCACAAATCTTGTCATCAACCAGTCTAAATAACACTTACAGAGCCGCAATTACAGTTCTACCATGTTGTATCGAAATTCTTACAAACATGTCTAAGATATGACTCCGGACGGACAGATAATTGAATAGCACACTGTATACGTAAAAAGGGCCATACATCCTGTCTTATTCAAGTAATCTGACCGAAACTTGCCGGATGGCATTTCCCTACATTGGTTATGCTGCGTTTACACTTAGCCACGATGTCCACGATGCCCACGATTTGAGAGAAGCGTGGTGAGCGTGGGGGCTCGTGGGATCGAATCGTGGTGATCTTGAGGGAACTTGGTGGAATCGTGATGATCGTAAGAATCGTGACAAAATTTTTGACAGTCAAAAATTTTGCCACGATTATCCCGATTTATCTTAAATCTTGAGAGAGCGTGATAGAACGTGGAAATCGTTGTAGAGCGTAATGCAGCTTAACAGACCTTAACGTAGCGCATCAGACCTTGATGCCCTATCGTATGGGGATCTCGGTGAACTTGGAAACACGATTCTAAGTTCCACTAGATCTGGAGGCATCCTTACATAGTTGACGTTGGAGCCAACATCTTCACGCCTGAGTTCTGTGTTGAAAAGTTGAGAGTATTGTCCCAGTTGGTGCCTTCGGTTTCCACTTAACCATGGTCTCACCCACCTGGTCTTAGGCTTTCTATTTCTTCTTCTCATTTCTCTCTTTTATATCCTGCACTATTCCGTCCCTTGTTGCTGCTGCCGACGAGTAACTATTATAGGCATACACGAAAAATGCAAATTCAGCATTTTGTTCAGCTCTTTGATGCATAGCTCGTTCCTCTTTGGAAATTCTGGAGAGAATGAGAGGATGACCCATGACTCCTATTTATACTCCAATCGTGCTCAAAACGTGACAATCTTGATCAAATCGTGGCCATAAATCGTAGGAGAGCTTAACAAAACTTGATAACGTGAGGGATCTAAACAGAACGTGACAAAGCGTGATAGCATATCATGGTAATCGTAAGAGAACTTGAGAGAACGTGATGAAAATCGTGGCAGATCTCGACCAGAATCGTGTTGGTTTCGTAATAAAACGCTGCAGGTAGTAACAAAACGTACTTAGAGCGTAAGAAAGCGTAGGAAAGCGTAGTAATACAAAATTCGTGCAATAAATCGTGGAGCTCTGAGCCTTTCTTTAAATCGTGGACATCGTGGATATCGTGGCTAAGTGTAAACGCAGCATTAACATTTCTACATTGTTTTATTCAAAAGCTCCCCACAAAGCCATTGACAAGCTTTCGGACGGACAATGCCCAAATTATATTCCTCCTCATTTGGCGAGGGATAAAATACACCATACAATAAATAATAGTAGTTTGCGGTAAAGCACTTATTATGATAAATTACACATCTGTGAACTAAATTAAGTACCTTAATCATTATCTATCATAATGAGCATTATGTATATTTAATTAACTGACAAACCATGTGTGCGGCCTCTCTCATAAATTGTTTCGCTCGATCCGTCCATATAGCGGGTACTGTCAGAATCCAATGTGTATCATCTTTTCCAACTGGAGTTGCTCTCTTTGCTAATGCGTCAATCAAATGGTCTTTCAAATACTTGATAACAGCGGCAAACACTTCTTTGGCATTCATTTTATTTCCATTGGCTGCCTCAAGTTCAGTTGAGCGATAAATCTATAATGAGAAGGAAACTGACATGAACATAAGTAAATGCTTTAACGAAATTCAGTTATTAAGTAATATGACTTGCTACAACTATTTAAGTTTAATATAACCTAAATGTATCTATTTCACCATCAGTATTTGTCAAAATATTGAATCTGTTGTAATATAATGCAATTTGTGAGAACGTTCTTTTCTTCGACACCGTACAGAGCCCCTAAAGTAACATCCGACACTTTTATTTAAAAAAATCAGATTCTTTTATTCTTCGTTAAAACGCAATAATATTTCGTAAGTTTTTTGATGCTGGATAGTGACTGTTACTGGGGTGTTTAATGACTCCAATGTGAACGATAGCCCAAGTCTGTGTCGAATGTATGTAATAATAATAATTCATGGAAAATTTCAGAAGACAATGAGTAAAATTGAAACAATGCGGCTTACCCACGTCACTTGTTCAAGGTCAGACTCAAATCTGATACTATGTTTAGTCTTAATTAAGGTAAGTGTATTCGCGTTATTTTCGTTAATCCTGCATCAAAAGGAGCCAATTCAATAAGACAGTTTGCTACTTCCTGGTGTTTTGAACAATGCAAATCTACTGAATCACAATCAGTTTGGCTATGCGACATAATGTCATTCCTAATGTTTTCAATTTTCTCGAAGTCACTAAACTTCTGCGCAATTTCCTTTGACGATGATTTAGAGGGACGGGAAGCATCATGGCTGTCTCCTATTAGATTTTTGGTTATCTTGGCCAAACTTTTGCGGTCAGTGCCACATGACTCAGAGAAGTAGTCGGTTCGGGCCTGAAGTAGGAGTTTATTCACGGTAGCACATTGGTCTCTATAAAGTTGATGGTCGATTGTTAGTTTAGATTTACGCCATTTGCGCTCAAACTTGCGTTTTAAGTATTAAGCCTCATGAAGTTCGTCTGTAAACCGCGGACAGCTAGGTCGAAGAACGATAGTTTTTGTGCGTAAGGGAGCATGTTTATTTATCAGTAAGGATAGTCCTTTTGAATATGCATTTACTAGCTGATCCACGTCTGTGCCTTCTAGAACCGTATTTAGTGCAAGGGACGCTGAGATGTCTTGTTTGAAAGAACTTACGTAAATAGAGCGTAATTTCCGAAAAGAAACCGGCTTCCGTATCGGAGCTGGTTTTGTGGCACAGGCGTTGAAGTGAATTGCATAGTGATCCTGTGACATATTACCAGTATTGTCACAGAAAAAACTGAAATAATCATGAAATACCATTATATTGCTCTTTCGTTCTTCAACTCCTTCGATGAGCTTTGAATATATTAACGAAAAGTTAGTTACGTGATATGCACTGTGTGAATATATGCAGAACTGAAAAAAGAGGTATTTTAATTACCTTTCTGTTGTAGAGAAATGTCTTAAATCGTCTAAAGAAGAACCAGTCGTGATGCTCGCGATCGAAAGCGAGGTCAGAGTATTTGGTCTCTGCATCATACCCAAAGCTGTCAAAGTTTTTCTCTGGGTCAAACAGAACGGCTGTTGGGGCTTTCATGGACATTAAACATCCAGCTGACCACACCCCGTTCATCACAATACGAAGGGGGTTTTCCTTGTAGTCACGGCGAAGTGAATATGCATAACCACTGTACGTTGTGCCGAAGTCAATAGCAGCTACCAATAACTTGTTTTTTTTCTTTAAAACTTGTTCTCGACAAAATGATACATGCTGAATAAAACAGGAAAAAATTGTAGAATACAATTAACGCCTACTTATCTGATTCAAAGCAGATTCTGTTAACAAAATTGCAACATTTCATTGCATAAAAAGTCAAATGTGGAGAAGTCTGTAGGAATAAATAAAGATTCCATATTTAAGTATCAGAGGGCAAAGATGGTCCTAGAGGCTGTCATCTTATTATATCATTATGAAAATGCTACCTAAATGTCAAGCATAGATCTGTCTTATAATTTCAGCAAAAATAATATGCTTAGAAAATTAGGCAAATAGCTCTGCAGATTAGAAAACCCGATGACTATTTGAATCCGCCATTATGCGACTACTAGTGATGAGAATCGGACAGCCGAAGCAGAATCGATTAATCGGTCCGATTCTGATCTCTCTGAGAGTCTCTCCGATTCGATTAATTGAAAGAATCGGAACCGAAAGATCAATACAGACTTTTGTAATGTGGCAATATGGTAGTAACAGCAAACCTTTCTCAAGACTTTCGGATTATTGTATGTCTACTTTTTTTACTTTTTATGAAGAATTCTACGACACAGTTGTTGTACTGTACAGCCTTTAGCAACTGTTGGGCAATTATGGTCCAGTTGTTCGAATCTTTAACCGGCTGTTAACCTATCTGCTGGTTAGATCTTGATTCAAAATATTTGTCTTGATGGGATTTGTTTATTTCACTATAACGGCAGTCCTTAACTAAAATGTCGACAAATAGCCTTAACAGTTAACCAACCGATAGCTTAACCGGCTGTTCAAAGGTTCGAACAGATAAGTCCAAACTGCAATCTGGGAGGAACTATTGGACCAAATGTAAAAGCAACTAGAATTTACTTTTCTCCATGACTCAAGGCCTGGGATATAAGTCATGCTAGATGCACTGACATATTTGACATGGAATATATGCTGGGGACATTGCTGGCAGGTCTGGAATTAGTTTATCATCTTTTTTTAAAGTAAATCCACTATTTTGCATTGAGGGAATAATAAAAGCTTGTCAAATAAAATCTGAAAATTATTTCTAATTAGAAAAAAAAGTGGTTGGGATACCTTCGTTAATGTACGCTTTAAAGCATATTTTGCAAAAAGCTCCAGTAGTATCAAGGTTTTCCTTAAAAGGAGCAAACACCCTGCATTAAGGCTTCATGCAGAACCCAAAATATTTCAAGGCGTCTCATATTACGGCGGTATGTTTAGGACATATGTTATTTTTTTTAAGATTAAATTATCTCGTGCGCACGCCATCCTATCTTGAGCGATCGACATCTTATCTCGTGCGTACGACATCTTATCTTGATCGATCAACATCTTATCTCGAGCGATCAACATATTATCTTGAGCGATCAACATATTATCTTGAGAGATCAACATCTTATCTCGAGTGATCAACATATTATCTTGAGCGATCCACATATTATCTCGAGCGATCAACATATTATCTTGAGCGATCAACATCTTATCTCGAGCGATCAACATCTTATTTCGTGCGCACGACATCTTATCTTGATCGCTCGAGATAAGATGTTGATTGCTCGAGATAAGATGTTGATCGCTCAAGATAATATGTTGATCGCTCAAGATAATATGTTGATCGCTCGAGATAAGATGTTGATCGCTCAAGATAATATGTTGATCGCTCGAGATAAGATGTTGATCGCTCAAAATAATATGTTGATCGCTCGAGATAAGATGTTGATCGCTCAAAATAATATGTTGATCGCTCGAGATAAGATGTTGATCGCTCAAGATAATATGTTGATCACTCAAGATGATATGTTGATCGCTCGAGATAAGATGTCGTGCGCACGAAATACGATGTTGATCGCTCCAGATAAGATGTTGATCGCTCAAGATAATATGTTGATCGCTCAAGATAGGATGTTGCTAGCTTAAGATGATATGTTGATCGCTCGAGATAAGATGTTGATCGCTCAAGATAATATGTTGATCGCTCGAGATAAGTTGTTGATCGCTCAAGATAAAATGTCGTGTGCACGAAATAAGATGTTGATCGCTGGAGATAAGATGTTGATCGCTCAAGATAATATGTTGATCGCTCGAGATAAGATGTTGATCGTTCGAGATAATATGTTGATCGCTCAAGATGATATGTTGATCGCTCAAGATATAATGTTGATCGCTCGAGATAAGATGTTGATCGCTCAAAATAAGATGTCGTGCGCACGAGATAAGATGTTGATCGCTCAAGATAATTTAATCCCCCCCAAAAAAATTGCATGTCCGAAACATACCACCGTAGATATTTTACTGCCAGGGAAACAAAATTTTTATTATTGTTACGATCATGACAGCTGGCCTGACAGCGTTCTCTAATTTAAAGTGCAGATATTTTTAGATACTAACCCAAAGCTTATAAAAAAGCAAAAGTAACAGCAAGAAGTATCTGAAAAAGTCCTGAAAGCGGGATGTTAATTTTTTAACAAAATCTGTGACTAGAATCGATTCTTTTTGGTCAGAATCGATGTCGCTGACTTTGAAACTTTGGCGATGATTAATCGAACATCGGCGACAATCGGAACATCACTAGCGACTACTATTTTTCGTGCAATTTTCCTATTTAGTGTCTGTATGCCTATAAAGCATTGTAAAAGTGACACGTAATTTTTACTTTGTCCTCCGTCAGTTCTATTATTACAGGTCTATATGTTTTACAATGTAAAGTGCAAACTCTGTAGAGCAACACCCTTTGGGAGATACAAATATTGACTAGGTACAGGTTGTCGTTCTGGAGAGGTAAATTCGATAGTATATTTCAACAAAGGCAAATTTTGATGATGTTGTTATAGAGGGGTTTTGCTTAAGAGAGGGCCGCTCTGGAAAGGTTGTTCTGAAGTATGAAACATTTTAATAAACAAAGTGTGAAATCAACTTGCCTGTATGCCTGCGTTGCCTCTGTCGATTGGTTGTGAAGAGGTTTCGTCGTATGTTCGTACTTTGAACTCAATTTCCTCAGCCTTATGCTGTAATTGCTGCGAAATACTGCTCAAATCTGAATATATAGGAATGTTAATCGTAAACTTCTCTGTGCACATTATACGTAAATAAAATTAGTTCCGTGGGTGAAGTCAGAATAATATTGAAAATAAACTCAAAATTATGATGCAGCTGGTTATGATAACGAAGACTCAATTCCAAAAGCGTGCAGCCTTAAGTACCACATATACTATTTCACACCAAAACGACTTTATTAAACTAAAATTTCAAATAATACTTCAGGGCATCTTAGGATTTTTGAACGAGCTAAGATACTACACTATGTATCACATAATGTGTGAAACTTAGAAAAATACACTGATGCTTCAATATGTTCAGTTAGAGGTCTCTGATACAGTACCTAAAAAGTTAACCATTTTCAGTTAAAAGAAATGCATTTATAATTTTAGGTGTAAATATCCGTAGTTTGATGAGGTTATTTGCTTGAATAAGAATTATTGTTCGACACAGTTTTTATGTTACGTGTTTATAGTGGTACAAAGATGACCGCTGTCATTGCTAACATGATTTGTTCGATATAATTAGCGGGGCATATTAATTCTAGGTTGTCCTTCCATCCATTCTGGCGATTTGAACAATCACACAAGGACAATATGTATGAAATGGACCAGCGGTTTCATACAAGGAGATGTTTTTCGACAAATCAGAATAATTTGTACAAATTTTGCAAGAAGACACATAAGGCCATGGCCTTTGATGACCTTGCTTTTTGAAGAATCAACACAATTTGATAGAAGGTGACATACAAACTATTTGTGTGAATGAATTAAAAGTCTGGTCAGTATTTTCAAAAAAAAGATTTTCACAATTTCCACTATATACCTATAGGGAAAGTGACCACGACCTCAGGGGACATTTTTTAATGAATCGGAATAATTTGAACAACCATTTTAGTTGGTCACACAATGACCATTTGAATAAAAATTATTTTAAAATCTGGCCAGCAGTTTCACACACACACACACACACACACACAAGAAGATCTTATAAAGTATCAATATCATACATATATGGAAAAGTGACCACGCCGAAATCAGGCCATCAATTAAGACATGCCGTTTAAATATTTGTTTTTTCCAGCCCTGGGGCCAGCGCCTAAGAAAACTGTTGACAAGGGGACGGGCAGACGCATGCATGCATGACGGTCGCAGCGTGATCACAATAGCTTTCCATAAGCACTTCGTGCTCAGGTGAGCTAAAAAGCTATATTACTGTCGGACGGATTGACTTGCTAAACGAGGGAAGACACTCGTGATACTTTGTTTCTATATACCCCATTACACACCGTGACCAAGGGATTAAAAAATAAAATCTGAATAATATTGCAACTACGGTTCAGTAAATGAGACTGCAGTGGTAGGGAACATACCGTTTTTTATTAATCATGAACACGAAAATGTACAACCGAACCTGATTTTGTTCGTAACACAACTTACTTTGATCTTGATTGAATATGCATTTCGTCTAAAATCATTTCGAAAGAATTTGATAGTAATGAATAGTAAAATATCTCACTTGGGACAGATCAAGGGCACTCCATATTCAAACTTAAACTAGGTCGTATACGTTTATATATTATGATTAAATATTGTGCAAAATACATTTCTTTTCTCAGTGAAGTGCTATAACTCTGCCATAAATAGTCTTATTTGTACACATCTCTGAATGGCATTATGTGTTTCCGAAGTCAAACATTTTGATGTAAACAAATGAGGCCTCGAAAAATGAATGTATCAGCTGCATCATAAACACTTATATGCCAATTAGAAGAATCTAACTGTTGTGGTAAGTAAGTAAAAGAATTTGTTAAAATGATTTTTAAAGTAATCTTATATATTTATAACTTAAGACAAAATCATTATTTTCAGTTACAGATCCAAAAAAGTTGTTGAGCCATATTTTCCACACCCGTGAAGAATACGATCCTATTATTCACATTTATCTCATTTATTTCACATAGACCGAAACTATTCACTTGAGATCGATCTTACATTTTGGTGTAGCATCAAATCAAACTTTTAGAAGAAATTCGGCTATTTTCGTTACTAAAGTCCCCTATTCACGTTGGTTGCCCAATCACGAATTGGCAGGTGAAAGCCAAGTTATAAATAATGTGTTTGTTTTTTCCTCAAAGTAATTCGCGGATGCATAGTCTCTTTTACTGGAAAGTGTCGCTAATTCTATGTACTGCTTTCCTTACTTTTCTAAACACTCTGACAAGCTATAACTCGATAGTTCCTTTATCTACTCAGAGACTCAGCCAAAACAATGTGCTGATAAAACGGGAAGAGAAAGAATTTTTATGCATGTAGTTGGTATACTGATATAGAACAAACTTTTAATTTTGAAACCAATTTGTTATGAATACATTTTGCACATATGACAAATTATGGCGGCTGATTTAGGAAATTCGTTATGTAGCGTTGTCAATTATGTAACACATTTCATTTTGTTGTCCTGGCACCTGCTCCAATGCGCCACAACAAAACTTTGAATGTTTTTTTTTGTTATTTTGGCGTGTGCGCCAAAGCGACAAAACGAAACTAACAGCGCGACATAACAACATAGTGCAATGGAACATTTTATTTCGTGCTTGGACGCGCACCATCAACAATAGTTTTGTGTTGACGCAAATTCTTTGTTTTGCGATGGCGTGCGCACCATTAACAAAGATTTCGTTCTGACATGACGGCGTGTGCATAAAGACGAAATAAAATGTTTTAATGCCTCTTGTTGGCGCAAATGTCAGGACGAAATATTATATTTGTCGGGCAACATTTTCAAACGGCCAGTAAAATTCTCGTTAAATCAGCACATCTGCACGCGTTTCTCGGTATTGAATAATAGGAGGTATTACGATCTTTAACAAACTGCAATGACAGACAAAATCATGTGAAACACGAAATTGGCACAAGTCCCTATTTAAGCCACTCCCATTCACCACATGTCCAAGCTAATGATCGTATTCTTTACAGAGGTGTGAAAAATATGACCCAATAAATGTTTTCGGTAATAATTGTACGACCTTCGCTGGTTCTATTCCGCTGTTCTTTTAAATTATCTACCAACCATTGCTGTAAAGCTGAAAATAAAAGACACATAATAATATTATCATTAGATAGTTGCTATAATTTCAAAAGTCATATTATAGTGAATGTTTATACCAAGTTAAAAAGATATCCATGCTATACACGGGAATAAAATACATGTCTTAAGTCTTTTACCTCTAAGAGTAGGAATCTAATCTTTATCATGCACGTGACACATTATCTTGTTATAATTGTTAGTTTTGTTTCAAGTTATTGATAAATCCGACCATGCATGACAAATGTTCGACTAAACACGATGTCCCCAATCATAAAACCTACATTTGTCGACACCTTTGGATGCTTTTTGTTTATTAATATATTCTTCAATAACCAACCAAAATCAATCATGTAGGCCCAAACGTTTTAAATTTTAAAAAAGGCCTTTAAGCAAGCGTAATATTACAGAAAAATCAAAATCAGCTCTGTCATTATCAGTTCCTGCAATTTATAACATAAAGTGAAATAATCCGTTTGAATAATACAACGTAAACTCACATTTGATTTGACAGCTAACATCACTCAGAGCCTGAAAAGTATTACATTCGGCTCCTTCTATTTTCTCAATTTCTTCTTCTAGTTTTTCTTTCGTTGTTTTAACATCTTGCCTGACATTGTCCTCAACAAGATTCAATTTATCTGTTAACTCTTTCTTTGTCCTTCCAACCTCCTGTCTAAGTTCTTTCGATAAAGCTAGCTGTGTTTCTTTTACATCTTGCCTAACAGTACTTTCAACTGCATGTATTTCATTTGACAACGTTTCCTGTGATTTTCTCATCACATTAATGACTTCTTGGAACAGGTCGCCGGTGTCTTTCGCCTCCTGTAATCTCTTAATTGCAGACTTTACCTCCAAAGGGTCAGATGCATAAGTTTTAATGTATTCTTTACATTTGTCTTTAACAGTCTGGTCAAATCCGCCAGCTAATTTGTTAATCGCATCTCTTAAGTCTTTTTGCACGTCCTCATACTTCTCCAAGCATAATGAGGCAGATGGACTATGTGCTAGAACTTCGTGCCTAATGAACTTGATTTCTTTCAACTTTTGTTTTTCTTCGTCACTCAGTGATTTACGGAAAAGGAGAAGCATAACGCCAATCAGCATTTGGATATCCCATTTATTGACGTCAGTTTTGTCATACCCGTTGTTTGGAAACAACTTTTCCATTTGTTTCTCATGAAACTCATGCCTAAGTTTATTTTTAGACTGTTTTAACAATGCGTCTAAGTCCCCTCCATGGTTTGATAGCTCTCGACCTATAATCTGTTTGGCGATATACGCACCACCTTCACATAAAAGCAGAATCGTCCTGAGATAATGCTCGTTTTCTAATGTTATCATTTCTGAAGATACAGAAATAATAGTTATTAATGTATAATATACAATTGCATGTATGACCTGGGAAAATAATATTGAAAGAGCATTAAATCCGAGATTTGATATATCACATGCGCTGTCAATAAATCATCATATCGAGCGTACCTAACGGCAAAACTTGTTAGCTCGACCTTTCGAAGAAGAAGTAGCGTTACTGCACTCGCCCCGGCGCCGCCGTTGGGCAAAGTTTTTGATAAAGTCAAATATTTCTGTTACTATCATAGCTATTGACTTGAAACTGAAAATAGTTATTATTAACTATCAAAGTCTACACCAGGAGAAACAGTCCCTATCAGTTTGTTTAAATTTTGACAGTGTTATGCCCCTTTTTAACTTACATGTAGGTGTTTCTGTTACTATTAAAGCTTTTGACTTGAAACTTAAAACAGTTATTAACTATCAAAGTCTATACCAGGAGAAACTATCCCCATAACATAGATTTGAATTTTGACAGAGTAATATCCCTGTTAAACTTATAATATTTTAGGTAAAGTTTTTGATAAAGTCAAATATCTCTGTTACTTTCAAAGCTTTTGACTTAAAACTTAAAACAGTTATTTATTATTAAAGTCTACACTAGGAGAAACAATCCCCATAACTCAGATTCGAATTTTGACAGAGCTATACTCCTGTTTAACTTAGAATGATTTGGTTAAAGTTTTCAAACATTTTACTGGCAAAGCTCTAATTCAGAGTCAGATCGGGCTGTCTTATGGACAGCTCTTGTTTTAGTATCGAGCAACTCATTGATTGGATATTTACGAAAAGAACTATTAAATAAAATCAAGTTAGAAAAAATTGAAGATTCCTTGTAATCTCATCCTGTCATCAAGATTATTATCATGATACCACCACTGCATGTAACATAACAGTTCGATCGTGAGGATATTCGTTCATGTCAATAAGTGCTCTTAGGTCCGTCCTCGAGACAAAATGATTTTGTTTATGTGTTTCAACCAAAGGAAAGGACTATAAATATAATTTGGTGAAACTGTTCAACAAAAATGTTGCAGGGGGCTGAATTTATACCCCATGCTAAATTTTGCCGTTTAGTTTAAAGCGAAGACTTTTGGATTGTGTTTTACTGTTTATCCAACTTTTCAGTATCAAGATTTTTCCTGAATTTCTCTTTAAAAACAATACAATAAAATTTTTATGCATCATTTTTAAGAACACCGAGGACCATAGTAGGAAAGTGTTAAACTTTCAAAATACCTCGACTATTCCTGAATTTTAGGGTCCTCCGTGTCCGAGCGGTAAAGATCTATGACGTGAAATCATAGCACTTTACCCTTGTAGATTCGAAACCGTGTTTGGTGTGTGCAATTCTTTCAAGGTAGGAAGCCATCTAGGGACTTCCGTGGAGTAGTAGTTAATGACTTCAAATTTCTTGTCCATACCGATGTGTATTATTCATCTAAGGAAGCGATTTAGCTTGCTTTCGAAAAGTCGGTGGTTCTACCAAGATGAAATAATTTTCGGAGAGGCACCTGGGCTCTTCCGTCATCACTAAAGCTGAAAGTCGCCATATGAGCTCTGATTGAGCCTGTGTGGTGTTAAACCCAATAAGAATAAATGAATCGTCAAAAACGATGTTGATATGATATTTTCCGTTGTAAATTTTAGTCAGTTTCGACCCCAAACAGTTTTCAAATTTCAATTCTGACGTTAATTGTCTATGAATTGTAATACCACTTTGTGGACATCTTTGTTAGCATAAAGGCAACATTTCTCTGAAAAACATTTTGAACTGTTCAGTATTTTTCATTGGCCAGAATTTCATATAGGAAAACTATTTTTTTTTGGCCGTAAAATTGATATTTTCAAAGATACCTAAACATCATGAAGATTTATTAACACCCTCGTGACCTTTTTATTAAAATGATATATTAAACTTGTATAGTAAAACCGCACTTTTACGAAAAACCTTGTAACGGATTTTGCCGATCAAACAGTAACCTATGTTACCCGGAAACCAATAAAATGTCTTGTCTGGCCTTAAAAACAAATACGCGGCTGGTTTATAACTACTGTACTTTCAATGTCACCTGAGAATACAGGTATCAGGTTCGCATGTATTCTTTATGCGGTTGATATCTCTTATGATATTGATTGTTTTTATTGGTGCAGTTGTGTTTATTACCGTTCGGTTAGGGCCACTGGCTGCTCCCTATGAACGTGATGCGCAAAGGTGCGATGGCGCGATGGCGAAGCGCGACAGTACGATGGCAATAACACGACAGTGCGATGGCGAAGCGCTACATAACGAATGTGACAGTTCATCTTACTGTCACGCTTCGCCATCGTAGTGTCTCCATCGTACAGTAGCGCTTCACTATCGCACCTTCGCACTTCACCATCGTACCGTAGCTTTCAAGCATGCACAAAACAATTCACTAAGTAGGCATGACATCAGGGCGTTGCTTAATTACTTATAATCTTGTTTTACATGAATCTACATTTTCCACAATTTATTTTTTCAATTAAAACTTTAGGGTCGGTAGTAAAAGGGTAAGCGAAAACAAACAACTGTTTTCTAGACACTTTAGTATAACATTTTCCCAAACGCTTTGATATAAGCAACACCTAATTAAGAGTCTATTGTTTTATTTCTCTTTTTTAAGCTGAAAATGAATATTTTCAACGTTTCATGGCTTGAAATATAAGAGCTGATTAAACAACATTTTGTTACAAAACAATTATCAATATGTAGATACGTTATTATTTATGTTTCAATAGAGAGGCCATTTTTGAATACTATGATATTTTGATTATTAATGATACTCGGTCGGGTGATATTCGTTAGGGATAATGAAGTATAGAATACAGTTGTTTGTTTTCGCTTACCCGACCTACCATATTTTCAACTTTAGTAAAACATACTTGAAAATTCTTTTTTAGATCTCTCTTAAGCATAATTATAAGTAAATCAAAACCACTTAACTCTCCGTCTGACCTCATGCCGACTAAGTAAAATATTTTGCTTGACATGCTTGACAGGAAGACGGCAGTACGTTGCTGAAGAACGAAGGTTCGATAGCGGAGCGGTCAGTAAGATGGAGACACTACAATAATGAAGCATGTACGATGGCGAAGCGCAACAGTACGATGGTGCAGTGCGACAGTACGACTGTCACCATCGTAATATCGCGCTTCGCCACTATACTGTCGTATTATCGCCATTTTCAGTAGCACTTCGCTATCGTACTGTCGCCCTTCGCCATTGTAGCCGTAGGGAACAGGCGCTGGTCGTAACAGAATACTGTAGAACAGAGCTATATTTTTACTATCAAATTGAATGTGTTGACATTAAAAAATCAACACTCCATTATTATTATATATATATTATGCTGTACCTGGGTACAGGGTCAAAACCATGTATTTAGGCTGTGTTCTCCTTCAAATTTCTATTAAGGTTATTTCAGCTCAACGACACGGAGAAAGTACTGTATATACGTTTATGTACATAAAATGCAGTACTTACAAGTATATGACCAAATCATAATTGAAAAATGAACACTAATCTTCTTTAACACAGACTGTGCCATTTTTTAAAAGATGCATATTACTATGTAGCATCATCATTTGCTATTTTGTGTTTACAAATGAACAAATCCAATACCGTGTCCAAAGTTAACACAGTTAAACACTTCATGAAGAATCCAACTACAGTCTAAAGATATGATGGGTTAGGATCTCAGAAAAGGAAAAAAGTAAGAATTATGTTGATTGGGACAAATATAATAACATTTGTTGCACAAGAAAAGCAATGCAGACATTTAGAATAAAGAGTCTTTATAGTAATGCTATTTTTATTCATAACACCAATTACTGAATTCAAATACCTTTGTGTCACATTTCAGAAGATAAAAATTTCATCTGAATATATTTACCTGAAACTTGGATGCTATACATCAGCAGAAAAAAAGATCGTTTTCGATTTTTAAGGCCGTGTTTGGTTTGCGAGTGTTTCCTCTCTCATCAATGTCTGTTTTCTTTTTTCATTTTTAAGTTTTTTATGTTGACCCTGAACATCTTCTTTGGAATGTTAAAGGGTTTTCAAGTCATCCAAGCTTGTCTCAAATATTTTCTGTTAAACAATCCGTTGTTTTATCAACTGAAGAAAGGTAATTACATAAATAAATCGTATATTGGAGGATGTAATACTTGCATGCTTGATAGAGCAAAGAAAGATTCTCTGTACTTCGACTATGTTAACAAAACAATTCCGGCTTTTATAGAAAAAGATGACGGAAATACGGTGTACTCACAGCAAGACATTTTAAAAGAAGCCGAATTGTTTTACAGTATAAATTATATACAAATGGAGATACACCCACTGATATAAGAACTGAAAATTTTCTTTTAGAAAATGCCAATATCCCATACTAAATAATGATCAATAAAATAATCTAGAATGACTCCTTTCATATGCAGAAGTTTGAGAAAGCCTAAAATCATTGAAAAACGACAAGGGTCCCGGCTCGTATGGTTTAACTTCTAACATTTTCAAAGTATTTTGGTTAAAACTTGGTAATTTTGTAGTTAGGGCTATCAACTTTGTCTTTTTGAAGATACAACTCTGTTATATAAAAACAAGGTGTTATTACTTGCATTCCATAGGAGAATAAACCAAAGCAATATCTAAAGAATTTGCGGCCGATCACATTATTTAACATTGTATATAAGTTAACTTCAGGGACTAAAGTTGGTTTTAGATATTCTTATTGATAGGGATCAAACAAGATTTCTCAAGGGCAGATATATAGGTTAGAATACCCGTTTTATTTATGATTACAATGAACCTAACTGAGCAAAATGAAATTCCGGGTCTTTTAATGATAGTGATATAAAATCACATTTAGATACTGTTAAATCATCTGAAATCGTTCATATAACGCCGAATACTATCAAAGATTTGTTGAAAACTTGCAAAAGTGGAAAAATGTGTGGTCACGACGGAATATATTATGAACATATAATTCATGGCGGGAACTCATTATATTGGGCCATTTCAAGGCCTTTATCGGCGATGTTAAATACGGGTGATATCCCTTCAGATATAAACAAAGGAGTTATAGTAACTTTGCATAAAGGCGGGAAAAAGAAGAAAAATGACCCGAACAATTATAGAGCAATTACATTAACATCCACTGTATTAAAGCTTTTTGAAAATGTTCTTCTTCGGTCAAAAACTAAAATATTATCAAAGCCCACAACAAGGAGGTTTTCAAAAGAATCTCGGATGTACCATGACTTGTTTCAGCCTACGTGAAGCAATACTATTCGCCAAAGAAAATCATAGTAAGGCATACGTTTGCTATCTCGTCTATAAGCAAGCCTTTGACAGGGCGTGGCACGACGGTTTAGTGTTCAAAATGCATGAAAGTGAAATCGACTCCTTAACTTTGAGATGCTTTATCAATATGTACTCAGATATGCGCAGTTGTGTACGTAACCAATCATTCATTTCAGACTGGTTCGAAATAAAACAAGGAACAAGACAGGGTAGGATATGCGCAGTTGTGTACGTAACCAATCATTCATTTCAGACTGGTTCGAAATAAAACAAGGAACAAGACAGGGTAGGAAGAGCTCTCCTATGCTCTACCTCCTATACATCAATGGACTAATTTTGGAACTTGAACAATCAAAACTTAGATTTTGCATGTATAACATGAATATTAGCAGCCCAGCTGTCGCAGATGACATGGTACTTGTATCACTTTCGAAACATGGCCTTGATAAAATGATTGATATTAATTGGCGATTTGGATATAATACTACTAAATGTGCCGTTGTGGTATACAACGAGTCAAAGACAGAATTTGATACTACAAGACAATTGGTACAAAATCGATAAAAGGAGATACCGAATATGCGCATCTTGGTATAACACTTAATAAATACTCACTCTCAAACGATAGCATTCACAAAGCTAGCACTAAGCTTCGGGGAACTTTACTTAGTATAACTAATAGCGGGATTAATAATGGAGACGACCTAAACCCAATGACCCTATCAAATATATATAAATCAATAGTACAGCCTAAAGCATTGTACGGTTGTGAATTATGGAATTACATGATTAATTCTGTTACATTGATTCTTGAACGTGCTCATTGTTTTTGTGTTAAATATATACAAAGATTACCGCTGCATGCAAATAATGACAAAGCTGTTTTCCCTTGGATTGCATTCCATAACGACAACAACAGACTATAAAAAAGCTAAAATTTGAAGGCTACCTGGTACATATTTAGCAAAACAGATGTTTATACATAGGCATTTTCGGTATACCAATTGTACAGGAAGACAGTGCTTAGGGTTTATGCCAGATATATTCAAGATCCTGCTAAAATATGATTTGATAAGTTATATGAATGCTTTTGTAGAAACCTCTTATTTTCCAATCAAAGGAGCATGGAAGTCAGTATTACAGCGTTCCGTTTTCCAGCTGGAGCAACAGATATGCTTTGGAAACCTGTGTCAGCTTATAACAGTTAAACAGTGTATAAACATTTCTGATGTGAAAGGTCCATTATTTTCTGGACAATTAGTAGGAAATACCGACAACAAAAACATATTGCTTTACGGGTACAAAAGTACTTAATAAGTTGCTTTCATTTAAGGAGGTAGCGCTTAAAACAGTTTTGCCTTAAATTGATGTCATTTACGTCATTACATTACGTGTCAGTTGCCGCGCAAAATTAATAGCTTCTATTTTGAAAGTACGTTATTCTGTGTATTTTCTTTATTTGAATTATAATTTATAAACAAGCATTTTTGTAAAATACTTTTTATAAGTCTTTTGCTCTGAATAATGATCAATATTTTGCTTCTTTTATGTTATTATATTGAAACGTTATGTGGAATGTAAGAAAATGAATGATGGTAACTGATATGATTGAGAATATAGCTGGGTGAAAGGTAATTTATTGCGGCCATTTACAAATAAAAATCGGGCAGTTTGATTTGCTATACCTATTCCCCAGATTCCGTTCATAATTTGTTACTTAATCACTAAAACTAAGCTCTAAAATTGTTCAAATTTCAGTATAAAATTGTGGTGTCTTGAATTAAATTGATGTTAACATGGAAACGAAGCCCGTGACCTATATGTCTTATTGTAAAAATCAAAAGTGTTGACACTGGTCCATTTAAGGAGCACAACTTCGGCTTTTTATTTTTATTTCAACAATATCCATGAGAATAATAGCAACATGCAGAACGATTTTTCAATATAAATGTCAGACGAGGGGCACTGCTATAAGTATTTTAAGCTGTGAAATTTGTTTAAATCAATGCAGTTCATACGAAAATAGAAATAAGATGTTATAATGCTATATTAACAAGAAAGATAATTTTACATACTATTTTTGCATGAGAAATTACGATAAAAAGCAACATATAAGCTATTTTAAACATCTCTGTTGCCATGGTTACTCTAAACTTTAGTACCATGTAAAGGACTTGGTATTTTTCTAATCATATTACCCATATATTCCATGTTTGTCAATAACAGAATGGCACTGAATCCGCCGAAAATCTCGTTTTTATACATAATTGTTGAAAATGATAGAAAATGCGTTACCATGGAAACACGACCCCCGTGACATATACATTTAAAGCTTTTATTAGAAAGCTAATGCATATACTAATAAAACTATCAATTATGCCGACTTCTAAGGATAACAAAAAAAAAAAAACCCCAAAAAAAAAACAAAACAAAACAAAAAAAAAAAACCCTGAAAAGTGTTAAATATTCGTATTTTCCTTCTTTTTCAATATAAAATACCTTAAGAGGGTCATGTACTTCAAACCTTGATAAAAATGTACTTGAAGGGACAGAGGTAAACGGAACTGAGATTGTAGCAGTTAAAACACAATATACAAACAATCGCTACGATTCAACTAATTTGAATTTACCCTGGTAACAAAAAAAAAACAAAAAAAAAAAAAAAAAACAAGGAAGAATATCCAACAGGGAAAGCCACGTTCAAAAAACGCAGCCTCCCCAAAGACACACACGAACAACTCTGCACACCATACACAAACATAAACAACACGATTGTGACCATAAAAAACAAGGAAGAATATCCAGCAGGGAAAGCCACGTTCAGAAAACGCAGCCTCCCCAAAGACACACACGAACAACTCTTGCACACCATACACAAACATGAACAACACGATTGTGAGCATAAAAACAAGGAAGAATATCCAGCAGGGAAAGCCACGTTCGAAAAACGCAGCCTCCCCAAAGACACACACGAACAACTCTTGCACACCATACACAAACATAAACACAAAAGGACAAAACAAACAAATACAAGAACACAGTGGGGCACCGCCTTGGAACGGTCAGTGGCAAAACCACCACTGGGGAGCTTAAACCAGGTCACCTATTTCCTTAATAATACGGAGAGGTGCAAATAATGCAATTTTACTGCGGACAATTTTACAATACACTTAATTCTGTTTTGCCCACGTAATGAATGAGTCCGTTTGCCTATGGTCAAATCTAAACGCGGTCTGTGGTGTACGTTCTTTTAAGACGTTCATATCGAAATCAGCTATGAATCAAATCGTGGACTTACTGGCTGGTTTATATTGTAACGATAATGATATAATCATATAAGATGTGATAAAGGCATGCCATAAAATGATAGTTTAAAAAGTCACTCGTTTATGAATTGTTCATATGAAAAATGCTGGATTAAGAATCACTTGAAGGCTGTCTATTGATTACCCTTTCTGATTTCGTTTTGACAAGGCATGCATAGAAGGGTGATATCCATCCATATGGTGTCAACGCCAAATTTTTACCAGCTTGTGTCATATTGTCTACATATAGTTAAGTTTATGTGCACATAGTACTTGTAATTGATATTGTCCGCACAAAAACAAATCTAGGTCATTTTAATATCGGTTGCTGATATTCTCGCTTTTCTTATCTTCAAAAATAAGTTGTACTTGTTTGTATCTTGTCATGTTAATGCTCTATGTGTATATATTTGTATTTAATTTACTTATTTGTATTGATTATTGTTTGAATACTTTTGCCATGATGCTCTCCTATCTGTGGAGTTAGTAAAGAATCTTATCTATTTATCGTCAAGGGGACCCGATAAGTCAGTACATTTTTACTTCATGAGCAGAGATTTTAGCCATCAAAATTAAAAAGAGTAAGAAAATAAAAGGAACTGTAATTGACGGAGTAGAATATAAATTAAGTTTGCTTACGAAATATCATTATTGCTAGATGGGTCTGAAACCTGTTTGCACTCTACTTTGACCATGACATTGCCAAGACAAAGAAATGTCAGATTATCGACATACCGCTTCCTTTACCAAATATTTTAATTTTCCGCCCTCATTTTCCATTTATTTTCTGACATTTTAATCACATTTGCTGTTATTCATTTCTAGATATTGACTTCGGAAAACAATGTAAACTTCAAGATAATCCAAATAACATAAAATAGTAATGCTGTAAATTGTTTTGCTACAATTTCATCACTAAACAAACTATTATTTAGTACAACGCATAACAACTTGTAAAATGGACCGGACAAAATACAACACAAGTGTACACATTTTCAAAAGAATGCGGCAGCACTATGAATATTTAGGAGTTATCGATGAAGGATGTTATTATTAAACAACTATATGGTGTAAAACAGAATAGAAAAGATTTTGTTTTATTGTTTTACCACAAATAGTTGATAGTGTGATAGGTATATATAAATGTATATTTTACTTGCATCCATCATCTTATTCTGTCGGACAGAGCAGACCTATCATTTCGGGGCAAAATTAGCATCCAAAGAAGACTGTATATAATATTAATTCTTTACATATTATGAAGGATCTATAAGTGTCTTTAATATATAAAATCTGCCAAGTTTGTCACAAGCATTTTTATACACAAATGAAAGTTGAAACATAATTAACTTACATTATATATCTGCGATGCTGCAGTTGAAAAATCAAATACAATTTTTAAAAGAAAACTAAACTGACCTGACACTTCAAGTCCAAAACGGAACGCGCTAACGCTCAGTCACAGATAAATTTCGTTATCTATTGTGAATGTTATCAAAACTCCTTAAAGATACACCACAACCCAGTAACCTGCTTTTTCCTCCCACTGAAAATCGGCATAATACGGCTATACTGCAATTATATGGAACGCCGGGACTGTCTGATGTGATCAGCTATAGTTTCATTATGTTAACATACAGTATTAACTTCTTTTAAGCTGTGTTATTTTGTCAGTTTGCTGAACTGTCTTGTCTACTGATCATATTATCTTGTCAAACAGACATGCCATTATGGTAACATATAATATTAATTTGTTTAAGGTTGTGTTATTTTGTCTATTTGCTATACTATCTTGTCTACTGACATGTCATTATGTTAACATACAGTATAACCTTGTTTAAATCTGTGTTATTTTGTCCGTTTGCTATGTTAACATATGGAATTATAGCTAATCACATCAGACAGTCACGGCGTTAAATACTGGAAGATGACAGTTCAAAACATCGTCTGTAAACATACTATAGGAGTGGCAACAAAGTGTGATCTAGATTCAGCTTAATACCTCAATTACTGTGTATAATTCTACACTCAGTCAAAAAGACATTATTAAGACATTTAACAATATTGTCTTGGCCATATTCATGTCACTGTTAGTTTGTAAGTGTTGACCATATTCATGTCATTGTTACTTTGTAAGTAGATAATTTTATGCAAATCATGTATACTTGCCACCATGGACATTCGAAAGAATACTGGAGTTATTCTAGGGTGCGTCTTAAACAACTGTTAAAACTATGCGGTATTTGACGCAATGAATATTTAAAAAGTATTATACATGCTTCTATATTTCACTCGTATCAGTTAAAAATATTGGCAGGACTTCAGATGCATTGTTATGTAATCATGAGGGCGCATGGGTAGTTTGCTATATGTTGATATAACAATTAATGAGGATCGTGTTAGAAAAATAAATCATCATGATTTGCTTTAGTTTGATTAAGTTCTACTTTATCAGAATGGGGGCCTTGTATCAATACATCTACTGCACTATCTTTTTATGCATGTAGCGTTGCTGCTGTCTGTACGTCCATACGTGCGTACGCCCCGAAATCTTGTGTGACTAACTTCTCCCATACTATTGATCAGTTTGCTTCAGGCTTTCACAGATGAACAAGCTTGATGTGCAGATGACCACAAAAGAAGGAACCTTTCCTCTGATCACTTTTACCGCATTTGTACCCTTTAGTAGTTTGCTATATAGAATATAGAGGAAAATATTGTGTGTCCAACTCCTCAAACGCTATTGAAATGATATGTTTGAAAGTTTCACAGATGAAGGACCTTGACATGAAGATGACCATAAATAATGGATTTTATTTAGAAATATGGCCTTTCTTAATTTCACAAAATTTGCCATTGTGAAGAAAGTTGGTGTATTTAACTCCTCATACAATTTTTGAAGGAATAGATTCATGGTTGCTAGGACGCACAACCGTATCTTAATATTGCCATAAAGGATGGGCTGTGACCATTTCGACCAGTGTAAGACCTTTTGTTAATTCCATTATTCAGGGTAAAGTGAAGAAATCTTGTGTGTTCAACCCTTGTACTCTTTGAAGGAACTGGTTCAAAGTTGTACTGGTGAAGAACCTTGATATGAAGTTGCGCAGCATGATTAATCCAACAAACACTGCATAATTCTTCATCAGCGATTTTTGTAATTTCGCAAGCTGTGTTAGTAATTTCCTAGAGTCTGGGTTTCTTTTTTGTAAAACAATAGATACAATTACATACACAATGTGTTTTCCATAAATTAACTTATATCTCATACGAAAAAATGTATTGCAATATGCAACATTTAGAACATATGATACCATACAACGTTAGGTCAGATAGAAAGACAGCGACTCTGTCGGACAACGAACTCGCAGCGACGAAACACAAATATTACAGTGTACAGTGTATGTCATGATTATGGAGGCGATATATTGAACGTTGCTGAATTTATTATTTATCCGAAATCATTCTGATTTGTAAACATTACCCAGATAACAAACCACTCCACTGTGAGTTGTTCTTGAAATTGAACAACTCCAGTTCAATTCAATGCATTGTAAGTTATGATTATTTGCACAGTTGGGTTGACATAACAAAATAAGTTATAACGGTAACCAGTTTTTCAATTTTATTTTTAAAATTTCCTTTTTACACTGACTGCTAATGAAAAGTTCATAATATGCAATACCATTTTGTTCACCTGAACCGTTAAAAAACAAAACAACAACAAAAAACCAAAACAAAACAAAAAACTAATAAAACAATAAAAAACCCAAAACAAACAAACAACAACAACAAAAATCTGAACGTACAAACACAGCTTCAAACTCGTTATCTTAGCTTGCAGATTAATTGGTGCGTCGCATACTGTTATACATATCACTACTAGAACAAAATAATAATAACGGTTACCTGTGTATAAATAAATATGGCTACCATACTGGGTAACTGTTTTGCTTTCTCATATTATCTGCGTTTGCTATTGCTGCTTTTTATTCGGGTATGAATCGGAGTTCATCGCTACGAAAGAAAAAGGATATTGTCTTCGCCAATGAAAACGTTCTCATGACAGGTGAGGATAATTTGCGGAAGCAAGAAGTTTAACAGCAAACATTTTAGTGACTAAGACGGATTGAATCTAGATTTTAGTCTTGTCGTTTTTGCATTTAGCCTATCCTAACTGATTGTAATGTTTTCTTTTTCAACTGGCACGACGTATTATAGGGGGAAATTTTAATGCCAAAATGTAAGAAATTTATTCAGATATAGAGAAAATTACCGCTTTGTACGCTATTCCATTGAAAAATCGCCCGTAACTGATAGATGTTTGTAAGCCAATTGAAGACTCTTGTAGCCTAAAATAGTTTTCTTATAAGAAAAACAACAACAAAAAAACAACGTGTTAAAGCATACAAAAACAATAAATTTTGTGTAATTTAAAAAAATCGATTACAAAAAGATTATTTAATAAAAAAAAGTACATGTACCAATATCAAACTGCCCTCTCATTAAGTGTGTAGAAAGAAACAATGTATTTTTCCCTATAAATATTCCTTTTATAAATTTGTTATTGGACCACATAATTTTGTCACATATTTTCGCGATCTAAATTTCTTTGTTTACATTTCAAAATTGGTCCTTTAGGTGAGATATGTACACGTATACTGTGTGTGGTGGGGCTTATGCTCGCAACTCTTCATATTATGAGTGCTGAGCTTACATGGAATTCTGATCTAAATGAAACTTGTGTCAGACCTACACGAAAACTCTAGTCAAAAACTTTTGAGCAAAACGTACCATCTTGTAGGGCAGTTTTATTATTAAACCGCTTCTGGTTTCATGTTGAATATCAGGGTATGGGTAGTATGATGTATCCATTTCATGCAGACCATTCAAATGAAAAAAATTGAAAATTGTCTCTGTCAATTGTCAGTCTGTAAAAAAGAAAAACTTAGGTTTCTTATCTATGCTAGCCACTGTGAAACCAGATGTGGTCCTTGGAAATGAATCATGGCTTAAACCTAAACTAAAAAACTCTGAAGTTCCCCGCCCCCCTCCCCTGGTTATGATGTTTATAGAAATGATAGAAAAAATAGAACAGGAGGTGTTGTTTTTATTTTGGAATCTAAAAAGTTAAAAAGTTTCTCTCCGATAGAATTGAAGTCTGATTCTGAAATTATATGGGCAAATATCAAACTGAAAAGCAAAAAGGACTTGCTTGTTTGTAGTGCCAGACAAAGATTTCAAGTGCATTGATGAACTTAAACGTACTCTTTGCCTTACTGACCAAATAAATAGCACAACTGTGATTGGTGGGGACCTCAATCTAGGTGATATTAATCGAGAGTCCAAAACTGTAAATACAGGTGCCCATCATCCAGAAAAATGTAATAAACTTCTGGATTTTGTAGATTCATACTGTCTCACACAATTAGTAAATGGACCAACTAGAACTGCAGACACTTATAGTAATTGCCTTGATATCATACTATTGTCCAATCCCACTTTGGCAGAAACTGTAAAGGTCATTCCTGGTTTAAGTGACCATTGCATACCATTTGTTGACCTTTTATCATCAGCAAGAATTAATCCAAAAAGTAAGCACAAAATTTTACTACTTGATAAAGCAAATTGGTCAGGAATTAAAAAAGGTTTAGTTAACTTTTTCTCCCTAAACCACCCTCAAAACTTGGATGTTCAAGAATTGTGGCACAGTTTTAAACAGACATTTGATAAGCTAGTATCAAGTCATGTACCAAGCAAAACTGTCTCGGGTAGACATTATCTTCCATGGTTAAACTTCGAAATAAAAAACTAATGAAAAAGCGAGACAGGCGTTTTAGTAAAATAAAGAAAAATAAAAATGTCTCATTGTTTTCTAAACTCAAAAAGATTAAAACTCTTATCCAAAAGAAAATACGTAATTCATACTGGGACTTCATGAATAATATTGTTTGTAGCCCAGAAGAACATAAACATGGCACAACTAAACGTTTCTGGGGTTTTATTAAAAGTTTGAAAAATGACTCATGTGGTGTTACTCCTCTGAGAGAAAATAATGTCTTGAAATCTAGTGCCAAGGATAAGTCAAATTTTTTTAAATAAACAGTTTTCATCAGATTTTACAAATGACCCCAGTCCAAGCATACCATTAATCTTGGTCTTAGCCCATTTGCTAGCATGCCCAGAATAAAAGTAACTGAAAATGGTGTTAAGAAATTACTTGAAAATTTAAACCCGTATAAAGCGCAGCAGGTCCAGACCAAATCAAACCTAAAATTCTAAAAAAAGTGTGCAAATGAAAAAGCTCTAATCTTTACAATATTATTTAACAAATCTCTTGATATTGGTATTGTTCCCTCGGATTGATCTGAGGCTTATGTAACATTAATCTTTAAAAAAGGTGAAAAGTTTCAAGCTTCAAATTATAGACCAGTCTCTTGACATGTATAGCTTGCAAACTATTAGAACACATTGTGGTCAGTAATATCTTGGATCACTTAGACGAATTTAACATCCTGGTGGACAACCAGCATGGTTTTCGTGTCCGGCGGTCTTGCGAGACCCAACTTGTGGGTTTTATTCATGACTTAACTAAATCAGTACAGCGAAGCCAAGTTGATGTTGCCATGATGAACTTTAGTAAGGCGTTTGATGTAGTTCACCATGGCCGGCTCTTATTAAAATTGCATCATTATGGCATCAGGGGCTCTGCACATTCCTTGATCAAAGCTTTCCTAGGACATAGAACACAAAGGGTGCTGGTAGATAGGGCAACATCTGGCTTGTCTCCTGTTATATCAGGCATACCCCAGGTGTCCGTCTTAGGACCTCTACTATTTCTGCTCTACATAAATGACCTACCGGGTTCTGTATCTTCCACTGTGCGTCTTTTTTAGCTACGTACCTAGGTGTAGAAGTAACATCTAACTTATCTTGGTCCCCTCATATAAACAAAATATCTAGTAAAGCAAGTCAAAGTCTTGCTTTCTCAAAACGTAATGTACATTCTGCTAAAAGCAGTACCAAAACAACAGCCTATAACGCCATTGTCAGACCAACTTTAGAGTATAGTTCCAGTGTTTTGGATCTTCACCATCAGAAGGATATAGATAAATTAGAAAATATTCAGAAGAAAGCTGCGAGATTTGTAGTAAATAATTACAGCAAGACCCCGGGCACGGTCATAAATATCCTAAACAGGTTAAGTTGGAATTCCCTCCAATCCAGAAGGAAGTATAAAAGGTTAGTTTTTTTTATAAAATGGTTCATATTCATGTTGATGTTGATTCTAAGCAATATCTATTTCCAATTACTAGACAATCTAGACATTACCATCACTTAGCTCTGCAAATACCTTCTACCACACTTGACAACTACAAATAGTCATTCTTTCCCAGAACTGTGGTAGAGTGGAACGTCTTACCATCTAATGTAGTCAGTGCTGAAACAATCTTCGGATTCAAATCAGCACTGGCTGCATCGATGTTCCAACCATAGTTATTATATATACTTGTGTTTATCATGTTTTAACTCTACTAATATTTCTCTTTTCCTGCACAACAGCTTATGTATGTACATGTCTTACACTTAGGGTTATAAGGTATTAGGTTTTTGTACCCTTTTTATTACCAACTGTCAGGGAGTACTAGGTGGACTGAGTAACTTGGGAAACCTGATAGTCTTTCTCTTTTTTAACCCCCCACACATGGCCAAAATATATCAGTATTGAACGAAACCATTATCATAAAAGAAGAAGAAGAACGATTGAACAAAACAATGGATAATAATACGAGATCAATAAGAAGCAGTCTAAGTATCATGAAAAATTCATTGTACAAAAGAGGATATGTTAAACACATTATCAAAATTCTGGATAATATTTTAAAATATAATATCATGAAAGAGGTAATACACCTGATTTTTTTTCTTCAGTGCATGAATGGGAATAACAAGAAGATAAGTAAACTGGTGACAATGAATATTATAGAAATACAATACATGTATACAATTGTGTGCAAGTACTAGACAGATTCTTAACACATGATAAAACAGAGACCAACGAATTTGATACTATAAAGTCAGCCTACACAACAGTACGGTACACATGAACAACAGATAAAGAAAAAGCTTTCATGTGCAAGAGTTGTTGCCATTATCTCCGTTTTTCTTTTAGCTGTGATATTATATAAATAACACATGGCAGTAAGGGTGTTATCGACATTGTAAACCCGACAAAATGCACCAACACCGTACCCGAGCCGATACGCCGCACGGATTTATCACAGGCGCTCGATGTCCTGTTTTAGTCACAGTCATTTTGTACGACGTCACACTATTTTGACGTTAAAACGTCATGACGTCACAGTTGGAATTCAATATTTGTTTTCGGCTTTGCCTACGAGTCAGCACGACATTTTATCATGTGATTGCGTTAAGGGTTATGAAAAGGTCATTAAAATATAGATTTGATAACAGTATCAGTTATTGAATGTAACGATCGTTGATTCGATTTTTTATTTAAAAGAAAATTGAGAAAGACATTCATAATTACGCAAATGAAATTTTTTGTTCAAGTCAAATTAATTCAAGTAAAATCTGCTTCCAGTTTGGTAGAACTATACATGTATATGTAATATAAATCAGAAGGCATCAAGCATTTTTGAACGATATTATTTGCCCATATAATCAAAGTCCAAGATAATATGACTCGTATTAGATGTCAGTTAATAAAAACAAGATATAAACATGCTAGACCTATTTGGATGACAGGAACAAGTGGCAAGTCACGCAATTTTTCTGCATAAATAATTTGGCAACTTTAGTAGAAATCTAGCGATTAGAAGGAAATACCTTATAAAAGAAATAAATGAAGTATTGCCATGCGATACAAAGTACCCTACTGAAAGGCATCTAATTTTCTCAACTGATGTATAATAGAATGATCTGATATAGGTCAATGATGTATAAGCAATATATTTTGTAATACATATACAATATGTTAAAAATATCAGTCTACATTTGTGGATTGCTTATAATCTAAAAACGTATTTTGATTTCAATCTTGATAACATTTTATTTTGAAATTCTTGGGAAAATATAAGAAACAAGAGTTGTCACTATTAGTGACAAATGTCCCCGAAGCATGCCCAATAATGCTACAGTTGTCTGTACAAAATATGCCAGAATAGTTTAGGTATAAAATATTTTGTGATCTTGTGGTTGACCTGCGAGTCCAGGGCCATAAGCGCGACATTCCGTAATATGGTTTCCATTTGGTTAACAACTCTGCCATATTATTTTCAAATCCCTTGATAAATGGCAGAGTCATGGACCAGACTAGAAACATACCATGTTAACATTTGACTTTTAAGTGTGACATTGACCTTGGATATAGCTGGAATGGGTCTTGCGCATGACGTGTCATCTCATTTTAGGGAATATTTATGCCATATACTTTTAAAATCTCTTCATCGATGATAGAGTTATTAACCGGAAAAGAAACTGACCATGTTAACCTTTAACCTCTTTGTGCGACCTTGACCTTAGAGCTAGGGGTTTAAATCATGCACTTGACACGTCGTCTCATTATTGGGAACATTTATGTCAAGTAATTTTAAAATCCCCTCATCGATAGCAGAGTTATGGTCTGGACAAGAAAAGACTATGTAAACCTTTAATCTCGGAGACTTTTTCTCGTTCAACCGACTATTAGAAAATGCAGGGACCTCAATAGCCGGTTGGCTCAAGTATCAGACTTAAAATCATGTCCTTCTCAGTTTGTTTTGTCATTAAGATGTTGAAGCGCTTTTAATGGTTGAGGACCCAAATTGTTCCCAAGGGAATCATTTCAGGCATCTTGGTAGAACAACCGATATCCGCCAACACATTCGTCAGTTTTTTCATATACATGATTTGCGCATCACTGGGCTGTGGTTCAGGCTGTTGACTACAGGATCAGATGCAAGCCAACACCTATCACAAGTAGTCCAAATAACAGTCCCAACAGCTATCCCTTTTCTCGTGTCTTTTCTCAAAAGTATTGTCTTTTCTTTCTCTCTATCGCGTTTCAGTATGCAGGTGCAGCATTCTATCAAAATCGGTGCGGGAGGTCGTAGGTTCGATCCCCGACCGCGTCATACCAAAGACGCAAAAATGGCACTAGCAGCTTCCTCGCTTGGCCTTCAGCATTAAGAGGGTAGTGCTAGGTTTTGTCAGCCCGGTGTAAGTATACCGCGACTGGGTGGGGCATCATATCACGTGTCTACGGCTTGATATTCCAGTGAGGTAGCACTTTCAAGTTGGGCATTGTACTCACTGCTTCAAGCAGACACCGTCGTTTATATGACTGAAAAGTTGTTGAAAAAGACGTTAAACCCGAACACACACACTTTCTATCAAAATAAGCATGTTCTTAACGAATGTTAGGTAAAATGGCGGACTAAGAATTTTATGCCTCGAAAAGAGACATTGAAAGAAGCGAAAAATAGAAAATTCAGCGGGTTGTGTTAAATGAATTGTATTTTTTTTCTAAAGTAGCGACATAGTTCTTTATAAGAATATATCTGATATGTTAAAAAATGTCGATTAATGTTGTCAAGTCAGTGGATTTTATATGAAATAAAGAATAACCGGATTTAGTGGTGTTCAGTCTTCAAAACTAGCGACCGCAACCACACGACCACAAAGGCCCCAAATTTAACATCATTATATCACGAATCGCATATATCTTTCGCCGTAGGTTCATACAGATCAATTTTGTTCTTACGGACTGTGTCTATGATCATATTTCAGAGATATCTCTAAATTTACTCTGGTTTATATATTCGCAATAGTTTCTTAAGGTAAAATAGAATGGGTTATAATTTGCAATTTTTGACATGTTATTGCAAACGTTTAAACCGTTTATGGTGACCTGAATTTGAAAATAAATCTAATGTAACGATAGTCGTAGTTTTGTTGTATATGCGGAAAAATGAAATTTGAACAAATCTTGTTTCCCAATTTTTCCAATAGCAGTTTCTGGACACAACGTATGGCAAAATTACTTTTCTTGATATTTTTTTTCTGTTTCGTCTGTCTACTGTAAATCCAAATTTTATGCAACACGTATATATATTGCATGTTTTTTTTCAGGAATAGAGATGGTGTATAAAGCCGTTTAGGAATAAAAAGTTATTTCTAAGGCAAAACCTATCCTACTAAAGGTAGTTCTGCATGATTGTTGGGATCAGTGTTTTCTACAACATAGAATTTTATTGAACAATGATGTTTCAACACTTTTAATTATTCTTAGAAAATACAGGCAATAAAATTGGCTGGTATGCTCGACTTCTGTAAATTTTAGACCCCAACCAGGTTTTTATTACATTTCCGCGTAGAGATTAAATTCTAGAAAATGAATTAAATATTATTTGACAAACTAAAAACTTAATAACATTTGACACAAATTAAGAATTGTACATTTTAAATAGTTGTAAAATATTGTTATTTGACATCATTTCAAGTGATAACATAGTTCGTGATTGTGTTGAATTCTTGAAAGACAGTGACCTTGCATTTATCAATAAACAACTTCTTTTCCGAGTCAAGATTTAAATTTCTTTATGCCATATCTTCTGCATTACCTTACGCGATGACTG